>NC_089529.1:32012573-32030073 GCF_963924715.1 Thunnus thynnus
GTCCACCAGTATCACCAGCACCTTCTACTAGTGCACCACTGAGACCAGTATCCCCAGCACCTTCTACTGGTCCACCAGTATCCCCAGCACCTTCTACTAGTGCACCACCAAGACCAGTATCCCCAGCACCTTCTACTGGTGCACCAGTATCACCAGCACCTTCTACTAGTGCATCACTGAGACCAGTATCACCAGCACCTTCTACTGGTCCACCAGTATCCCCAGCACCTTCTACTGGTCCACCAGTATCCCCAGCACCTTCTACTAGTGCACCACCGAGACCAGTATCCCCAGCACCTTCTACTGGTCCACCAGTATCCCCAGCACCTTCTACTGGTCCGCCAGTATCACCAGCACCTTCTACTAGTGCACCACCGAGACCAGTATCCCCAGCACCTTCTACTGGTCCACCAGTATCCCCAGCACCTTCTACTGGTCCGCCAGTATCACCAGCACCTTCTACTAGTGCACCACCGAGACCAGTATCCCCAGCACCTTCTACTGGTCCACCAGTATCCCCAGCACCTTCTACTGGTCCGCCAGTATCACCAGCACCTTCTACTGGTCCGCCAGTATCACCAGCACCTTCTACTAGTGCACCACCGAGACCAGTATCACCAGCACCTTCTACTGGTCCACCAGTATCCCCAGCACCTTCTACTGGTGCACCAGTATCACCAGCATCTTCTACTAGTGCACCACTGAGACCAGTATCACCAGCACCTTCTGCTAGTGCACCAGTATCACCAGCACCTTCTACTAGTGCACCACTGAGACCAGTATCACCAGCACCTTCTACTAGTGCACCACTGAGACCAGTATCACCAGCGCCTTCTACTGGTGCACCACTGAGACCAGTATCACCAGCACCTTCTACTGGTGCCCCACTGAGACCAGTATCACCAGCACCTTCTACTGGTGCACCACTGAGACCAGTATCACCAGCACCTTCTACTGGTGCACCACTGAGACCAGTATCACCAGCACCTTCTACTGGTGCACCACTGAGACCAGTATCACCAGCACCTTGGAAAAACGTTTAATTTGCATTAAAGGGAAAATGTGGCACCATTTATGGATTTCCTGTAAATAAACCTCATGGAGGATCTTCAGTTTGACCAAACTGTTCAACATGAGGAGTTTTATTTTTGTAATTGTTGTGTTCTGTATGTCTGACTGTATCTTCAGCAGCACAGCCGACCGGCTCCAATCAGCCTTAACTGACTCTAAATGTGTTGTCAGTTGCACTGAGCTGATGGCGGGAAAATAACAAGGTGAAATTTAATTAACGATACAATGATTAGATAGACGCTGAGTGTCAGAGGGACTAATAAGGGTTATTACAAGATGGAATTATGTGTTTCTTTCTCAAAGTTTGTTTTGAAACATCTGAGCATTACGACAAAATAATGAATTAATGGCTTAAGCTGCAACCTTCAGATATTCTGCTGATCAAAGAGGCATTGAAGTTTCATGAAAACATTAATGGCATGTGTGTTGTGGTTAATGACTCACCATGAAAATAACTTTTGCAATGTTGATTTGAAAGAAAATGCACGTTGTTAAGCGCAGAACATCTGAGTGTTTTTGTACCTCTACAGAACCGAAGACTGTAAAATGTAATGGACGTAGCCACCGTGACGTCAGCCATTGGTTTGTGTCCCGTTGAAGCCTCCAGTTTGCATTTTGACTGTGGATTTTTGGAGCCAGAGGTGACCATATTTAGATGACAGGGCTAGCTAGCTACTAGCTGCTAGCTTGGTTAGCATGGTGCATTTACAGTCTGTAGTTAACTTTGATAATGCTAATGCTAATTATCACTAGCGAAAAACATGCTTAAACTGTTAAAATGTTCTTACAGTAAAAAACTGAACATCAACTCCTCAGAGGATCTTTCAGTTCAACCAAACATGAACAAGACTTTTAGGACCAAAATGTTAAAATTAACTTCCATGAACTGGAAACATATTAATATAGCAGCAGCTGCATCTATACTCTGTTAATCTGGGGTTACATCATGGTTGCGTTACCTTACCAACAATGTCGCCATGGCAGCGACTTTCCTGTGACGGCGCCCACCGGTCACTCAAAGCAGCCTCGTCCTTAACAATAACTTTAAACTTTAATAACTTTAAAACGAGTACAAAAAATCCACCTGTACAGTTAAAATAAAGAGGAAATAAACTACAGAGACCAAAAGTGTTTGTAGATTCTATGGGGCTCCATGGGGTCTATGGGGTCTATGGGAGTGCATGGGGTCTATGGGAGTGTATGGGGTCGATGGGATTCCATGAGGTCTATGGGGGCTATGGGGGTCTATGGGGTCTATGGGGTCTATGGAGGTTTATGGGGGATATGGGGTCTATGGGGTCTATGGGGATGTATGGAGTCTATGGGGCTCTGTGGGGGTGTATGGGGTCTATGGGGTCTATGGGGGCTATGGTGTCCATGAGGTTTATGGGGTCTATGGGTCTATGGGGGTGTATGGGGTCTATGGAGGTCTATGGGGTCTATTGGGCTCCATGGGGTCTATGGGGGTGTATGGGGTCTATGGCGCTATATGGGCTCTATGGGGCTATATGGGCTCTATGGGGGTCTATGGGGTCTATGGGGGTGTATGAAGTCTATGGGGGTGTATGAAGTCTATGGAGGTGTATGAAGTCTATGGGGGTGTATGGGGTCGATGGGATTCCATGAGGTCTATGGGGGCTATGGGGGTCTATGAGGTCTATAGGGTCAATGGGGGCTATGGGGGTCTATGAGGGTCTATGGGGTCTATGGGGTCTATGGAAGTTTATGGGGGATATGTGGTCTACGGGTCTATTGGGGTGTAAGGGGTCTATGGGGTCTATGGGGGTGTATGCGGGTGTATGGGGTCAATGGGGCTCTATGGGGGTCTATGGTAGACTATGGGGCTCAATGGGTCTATGGGGATTATGGGTTCTATGGGGGTGTAACCCTCTATAGGGTCTATGGAGATCTATGGGGTCTAGGGGTCTATGGAGATCTTGGGGTCTATGGGGGTCTACGGGGGTGTATGGGGGCTATGGGATCTATGGGGTGTATGGGGTCTATGGGGGTGTATGGGGTCTATGAAGATCTATGGGTTTCTATGGGGTCTATGGCGGTCTATGGGGCTCTATTGGGGTCTATGGGGGTGTATGGGGTCAATGGGGTGTATGGGTCTATGGGGGTTAATTGTGAGCTATGGGTTTCTATGGGGTCTATGGAGTCTATGGTGGTCTTTGGGGCTTTATGGGGTCTATGGGGCTCTATGGGGGTCCGTGGGGGTCTATTGTGATCTATGGGGCTCTATGGCGGCCTATGGTAGTCTATGGGGCTCAATGGAGTCTATGGGGGTTTATGGGGTCTATGGAGTCTATGCGGGTCTTTGGGGTCTATGGAGATCCATGGGGTCTGTGGGGTCTATGAGGGTCTATGGGGGTCTATGGGGATTGAGGTCTCGACTATCACGACACCGACGTTAAATATGAGTGAATCCATCAGTCAGTTTAACAGTGAAGCGGTTTGCTGCTGTCACGCTGATCTCGTCCCACGAATCATCTCCAGTGACGCAACAAGCATTTTCACAATAAAACTACTTCATCTCGACACATTTTCACAATAAAACTACTTCATCTCGACACATTTTCACAATAAAACTACTTCATCTCGACACATTTTCACGATGAGCAGCGACCGGCAGCTGCACCAGGATGCTGCTCTCTGCTTGTTTTTATGGTTCATTTCACTAATTTTCTCTTCGACACCATGACGGTTCAAACATCATCTGTCATAGCGAAAACAAAACCTTAGACGGAAGCTTTGTTCAGTTATTAATTAACCTTTTCAAGACAATAAGAATCCTGCAAAAGTCCAAAATAATACTGTGAAATTATTCGTACAAAAGATATAAAATGTAACTATTTTATATAACTGTTATAGCGACATGTTATAACTTAACATGAAGCCGTCGACTCAAGTAATCCAACAATGTAACATGTACAATAATAAAGGTTATATAATAAAAAACGACTCGAACAGGTTAAAGTTCAGACACACAAAGCTTTACGAGGTGTGACTCAGCACACACACACACACACACACACACACACACACACACACACACACACACACACACGCCTACATTCCTGCAGCAGGTTACACCGGTGAGGTTTCACTGTAAAAACATTCACAGTTAAAACACCTGAACTGATCTGATCACAGAGTGGAAGCACTGAACTCAATCAATCAACTGATCAGTCAATCAATCAATCAATCAATTAAAGGGGAAAGTTCAGAGTTTGAGAGGTTAGGTTATGAGCAGTAAATCAGTTTGTTTCAGTCTTAATCTAACAGTATTGATCACAGAAGCTTGTTTCTGATTGGTTGTTATTTGTCCTGGGAGCAGGTTTAACTCTTTATTCACCGTTCAGGATCATTTTGAGACACTTTTACATTTGAGATCAATAAAACTAAACTGATATCAGACCGAATTATCGGCTCATTAGACTCTAACTGATTTTGCTAATTATATTGTTTTTAATTGTTTGTTTTGTGTTTAATATCTTGCTGCCCAGAGACCACACATCTTCATTTTCTCAGTTCTTTTTCTCTATAAAGGTTAAACTTGTATACACACACACACACACACACACACACACACACACACACACACACACACAGACACACACACACACACACACACACACACACACACACACACAGACACACACACACACACACACACACACACACACACACACACACACACACACACAGACACACACACACACACACACACACACACACACACACAGTGAGTAGATTTAACGGAGCAGAGTTTATGAGTGCAGCTGAATCTGCAGCAGAAACAAACGAACTCAAATGACTCAGAGACGAATGACAGCACAGGAACAGGTGGACTAGAGACAGGTGGACTAGAGACAGGTGGACTACAGGCAGGTGGACTACAGGCAGGTGGACTACAGACAGGTGGACTACAGACAGGTGGACTACAGGCAGGTGGACTACAGACAGGTGGACTACAGGCAGGTGGAATACAGGCAGGTGGACTACAGACAGGTGAGCAGCAGTATCTCAGGAGCTGAAACACGGTAAGATTGTTGTTCATTTTGAAGTTTTTCTGACCGAGTGCTAGACTAGTACTAGTACTAGTACTACTATTAGCACTACTATTACTACTACTAGTACTAGACAGCTAGTCAAGTACTAATAGTACTACTATTACTACTACTAGTACTAGACTGCTAGTCTAGCACTAGTACTACTATTAGCACTACTATTACTACTACTAGTCTAGTACTAGTAGTAGTAATAGTACTATTAGTACTATTAGTACTACTATTACTAGTACTAGACTGCTAGTATTAGTACTAGTAGTAGTGATAGTAATATGTTTTTAAAGAAACGAGCAGCTGCTGAACAGCCGAACATGCTGATCAGTCGTCTGACTCACTGAAAACACAAACATACTGCAGACGTGATATATTATCGACTAAACCAACCAACTTTCATGTTTTCTTATGATTTGGCCCAAACTGCAAATTACTTATGATATAAATATCTATATATATATATATATATATATATATATATATATATATATATATATATATATATATATATACACATAATATATAAATGATTTGTATAAAATGAAAGGAGCCGTAAATCAAAGCGTCGTTAAGTTTTCAACCAGAGTGAAATGTGCTCGTTATAATTTACCGTCTTCTACGACAGAAAAACTGACGCTGAAAGCAGAAAATATTTAGTTTTTTTACTTTAACAATGATTCAGTTATCTGAATAGTTTCTGTTGATCAACTAATCAACTAATCAATGAATCACTGCATTTAGAGTCATGAAGTCGCTGTTCTGTCAAACGTGGTTTGATTTGATTTTGCAGCAGCTTTTCTCATAAACTGTGATCCAGTTTGTGATGTTTTATTGTCTCATTTTGAGGTTAAATTGCAGGAAAAACTGCAAGCAAAGTAAAATAAAGTGATTTATTTAAAGTGCTACCAGTGAAGAGTCGTATCTAACGATCTTGTAAATAAAAAGCATCCTGCAGATCACAGAAACATCTTTATTTCAGCTCTAATGTCACCGTCGTCAGGAAAGCAGTTTTATAGCCTGTGATTGTAAAAGCTGCTCACTTCCTTCATTTCATTCATTTCTATTATTCCATCCTGTGAATAGAATTTAACTTTAATACCACTTTGTTTATTTCATTAGTATTATTATTATTATTACCTTACTTTTATCTGTTTTTATTCTGTGTTGTGTTTTTGGGAGCAAACACCAAGACTCATTCTCTGTATGTTTGCATTTGCTAATAAACAGATTCTGATTGAATGAGCTGCTGTTTGTCATGTTGACATAAAAACCAAGAATCATAAAGGTAGAAAACATCTGCAGGTTGTGTGAATAGTAACCTGCTCTAACTCCAACCCAAACCTGCAGTAATGCACTAGACTGTCAGCAGGATTATAATCTCTGAACGTCACTCAGTTTGGTCACTATTTACACTAAAAAAGAACAAAACAAACAAACAAAAATCTTAATTTTATATTTCGGTCCTTCAAAGTTGTCTCTGGAACCAGGTCTGGGAGGCTTTGTGTCAATGAAATGAGAAAATTAAAATTTTGTGGTAGAGTTAAACCAAACACATGGTTGGAAAGGTCTCGACCTGGAGAGTAACATATGTCAGTATGAAGCTTCTACATGGCTCCTGCTGTGAAATACTGACCTCTGAACCTTGACCTCGGTGCATGTTTGAAGGCTTATAATTCAGCAACAAAAGAGCTTTTTGACCTCAACTGTCATGTGAGTGGAGTCAACAACTCAGATTTTAGATTAGATGTTTAAAATCTGATCTCACAGATGTGTTTACCATCTCCTTAAACTCCTCATTGTTCTCTCAAACGAGTATTTATAACTTCCAATTCTTGGAAAAACACTAATATTCTTTTTTCAAACTATAATTCCCTGGAGCCGCACCATCAAATCTACTAAATATATCAAATATCTAGTATTGATTACACTGCAGCTTGTTGATCTATGTAAGAAAATGTAAAGATGTTGGAATACTGACATTAACCATCATATTGTTGAGTTATCGAGGACACTTTTGTGTTTATGTGTTTAGAAATGTTTAACTTGAACACGCTGACAGTGAGTCCTCCCATCAGCCAATCACAAAGCTTCAAATTCTGGATTTCAAATTAAATTTGTTTCTGCCTCTAAACATCATCAAACAGTTACATAAAACAACACAAATAACGAATAACGTCCATAGCAACCACCATAGCAACCACCATAGCAACCACCATAGCAACGATAGAAAACTTCCTGGCGAGACCTGAAACAACCTTCATAACAACTAACAAACCAATATGGCGGCCATTTTGTTTGTTGTCACAGACAGAACTACTTGCCAGTCACATGACCTGGATGCAGGCCAATAGAAAAGGACGTCGGACATTTCAAGTGGAAAAGTTACTGAGAAAAGTGATTCAGGATCAGTGATCACACTGATGATCAATAATCACATGACTAAAACATGACGTCATCACATCGAAGTGAGGAGCCGCAGGTATAAAACCTCCGACACACCTGAGACCTGCAGCCGAGTCTCACGTTTATCTCGTTTCCAGGAATAAATCTTCTTGTTTCCTGCGTCATGTTGTTGTTTATCTGGCACTAAATCAAAAGTAAACAGGTCTTATCAGTCAGTTTTATTCAAACAGCTCAATATGACTCAGAAAGCTGAGTAACGTTATATAACTGCTGCGTTTTAGTTCAGGATAAAGATTTGAACGTCAGATGTGGTTTGATGACGGCGGAGGTTAAAAGATTAAACATGGAGACATTTGAACAGACGAATATCTTGACACCAAGTTTAATAGTTTGGTTTGGAGCTTCAGGTTCAGTCCTGATCCTGATCAAACAGGTCTGATATTCTCCTCTGCAGTCCTGCGCTGTGATTGGTCCCTGCAGCCGTCATCAGTTATTGATTCATTAAAGTGACTTTAAATGTTCTGTCAACAGAAAGACTGCAGGAGATCAATACTCTGTTACCTGCAGCTTTTTCATTGGTTACCTGGTTTCAGGTTGCTAGGAGACGATGATACATCCTGAATGATAACTGATCCATCTACATGTCCTTCCTTCTCCTGCAGATGGCTTCTCCTCCTCCTCCGGTCCCCAAGCCTCGAGCTCGCTACATGAGGAACAGTCTAAGCTCCGCCTCCTCTTTGGACAGGTCAGTTTATCTTCAAATTTACAGAATGAACCTTTAAATCTACAGAATGAACCTTTAACTGAATCTTTTTTTGTTTGTATTTCAGAGATCTGATTGATGAGAATCTACAGACAGTTTCCTCCAATGGAGTTCAGCTGAGCACAGGTAAACACACACACATACAAAGCTCAGGGTTCACCTGTAAGTCAAAGCTCAGGGTTCACCTGTAAGTCAAAGCTCAGGGTTCACCCGTAAGTCAAAGCTCAGGGTTCACCTGTAAGTCAAAGTTCAGGGTTCACCTGTAAGTCAAAGCTCAGGGTTCACCTGTAAGTCAAAGCTCAGGGTTCATCCGTAAGTCAAAGCTCAGGGTTCACCTGTAAGTCAAAGCTTAGGGTTCACCTGTAAGTCAAAGCTCAGGGTTCACCTGTAAGTCAAAGTTCAGGGTTTCACTATATCAGGCTGCTTTGGAAACCTCCCGCTATATCAGCAGTACTGATTTGGCCGAATGTGAAATGTCGTATTCAATATGCAAAAAAAAGCAAAAATGTCAAAAGATGTCGTACTGATTCATAAAAAATCTCCAGTATGCATCCGACCAGTCCACCTCGCCTACGGTGTCCCACAATGCAAAGCGCTGGAACGGTCACAACAACCTGACCAACCGGCAGCGATGGCGGAGACTTTGAGGCTAAAAGCTGTTGTAACTTGAATTGTAGGATTATTAATATGTCACTTTATTAAGTGTTAATGTTTTCAGGAGAGAAAGTAACATGTAGATTCCAACATGTGGCCAGTTTATCCCAGTAACTCCAGTCTGTAAACCTGCTGGGATGTGTTGGGAGATGTTTGGACCAGCCGCTCATCTCAGCTGCTAGCAGCCCGACTCCTGAGATGATCGGCCGGTCAACATGTGGTCATCCCGGGGAGAACATGATCCATGAACTGATCTGCAGCTCTTTGCTGATTCACCGCTGGCTCTAATGTCTCCGCAGCATTTAGATATATGATATAATTCCTTCTGGAAGATAAATGTTCGTCTCACAGATGAAATCTAACAATTGTAGCTGCAACATTAGTTTGTCTGAATGTAAAGTGAAGCTTCATGTTTTTACTGGACAGGACAGCAGCGCTGCCTCTGGAGCTCCACATGTACACATATCACCACATTTACACACATATACATGGATTCAAATGAACAGATTAATTCCATTAATTTTATTAAGCTACATAACAGTTTAGATTTTTATTATAGCTACATTACAGACTGAATAACATCATTTACTGCATCTCTCTGTCAGTCAGGTTGTTTTTGTGTTAGAGGAGTTTTTAGTTGAGACGATGATGTCATAGTGCAGTCAGACAGGTGTGTTGACCTTTAATCACCAGAGCTGAGCTGAGCTGGTATCACTTCATACTGCAGACTGTACCTGTGTACTACGTATTCATCAGGACTATGTATTAGGCGGCTCTTTCTCCTTCTCGTCCAGACAGTCTTGTTTCTACTTTTTCTGTTTATTTCTGTCTGTCAGCAGTTTAATAATAAAACCGTCTCAGTAAAGTTTCTTTATTATTGCTTCAACAACACGACTTCAGCAAACAGTAAAGACTTTATGTTCACTGTGAAACCTTTCATATAGCAACAAATGTACATTTAAATGTTTAAATTTGTTGTGAAAACACTGATGCGGTCCAGTAAGACATTGTGAGTCATGTGACGCAGTTTGGTTTCAAATGTTTCTCACTAATAGGAACTTTTTATCACAATTACAGCTGAGATCATCAAAACAAAGAAGCTCTGGAGAAATGAATCATTGAATATTTTCTGTTCTATGTTCAGACTGACTGATAAACAAACCTGAAGCTGTTTGACTGTCTGTAACTCTGAGTCAGTGCTGACGTGTCCCAGCTGGTTGAACTGGTTTATCCTGCTGCTGCTGTGTTTGTTGTTGGTGGAAAATATGTGAAACCAGTTTGTCTTGATGATATGATCACATGTCAACATACAGATCATCAGCTTCACATTGATTGATTTGGTTTCACTTCATTTTTCTTTTGAAAGTTGCAGAATTTTTTTGCTGACAGATAATCAGCATGTTTGTGTTGTTTTATTAGTTTTATGGTCACCTGTGTGTATAATAGTAATATGTTTAAGTTTAATTATCTTAGCTTAGCTATCTTATCTTCAGCTGTATGTTTACGTGTCGAATGGGAAGGTGTGTCCAAACTGTTCACCAGTACTCAGAGTACTGGTTTGTATGTCCAGCTCTCAGTATAGAGTACTGTAGAGCTGATTAAACCTGCTGATTAATAATCAGACCAGCTGTGTATCGTCTTATATCATATTTTTTTAGAATACTTTTTCATTAATTTTTAATAAACAGAGAACAAAAGAAGGAATCAGAAAAGTAAAACAATACAAACTACTGCTAACAGATAGTAAGAATTCACGCTGAAAGTTCAGACCAGGAAGTAATCAACTAACATAGAAACACAAAATTAGAAAAAAAAAGACAATGGCTGTATTCAGAGCCATCCACTACATCCTGCTGATGTAAGTACTGCTTTTCATAGCAGAACGCTGTATGAAACTGTTAAATGGATTTAATTAGCAGTATGCTAGGTCAGGCTTAGCTGCTCTCCAGCTTTGGGAAGTGGAAGTAAACAATAGCGCGGCTGATGGAAAACTACTGTGTAGCTTCCCCTTATACTCTAAAAAAGAGAAACTATAAATGTAGTTTTCATGGTTTTCACAGAGGTGAACATTTACCTGAACCTTGTATACGGCTATTTGAAACAATGGATACAGGAAGTGGCGACACCCAGCCAAGGCAACCAATGAGCAATGAAGTTACGTCAATGGTCAGCCGAGTGCTGCCGAAGGCCAACCAATAGCGTGATTTCATCAGTCAGTCGATTCCAGCGCTTTGCATTGTGGGACACAGAAGGCGAGACTGGAGATTTACTCCTGAATCAGAACATCCGAGTATTTATTGAATATTACATGTTACATTTTGGCCGAATCAGTGCTGCTGGTATAGCGGGAGGTTTCCAGTAAATACGATATTTTTAGATTAATGTTTGATGTGGGATGATGATGTCACTGTGTCTTCCTCCTCCTCCTCCTCCTCAGGTGAAGATGCTTCTCCTCTCGGCGGCGTCTTCCCGTCTCTGCCTGGCGTCACTAACATCATTGCTGCCAACATCCCGTCTCTGGCTGGTGTTGCCGCCTCCATCGGTGGCTCCGACCCCTCCGCCCCCCCCTCCACCCCTCCCTCCGCCGCCCCCTCCGCCCCTCCCTCTATTGACAGCATGGCTGACAGCATCGCTGCCCACATACCTAGCTTAGCAGGATCTGTTAGCACTGTTGCCAGCCCAGCTGCTGCTATGTTAAGCCCCGCCTCCTCCACCTCACCTGTACCTACTGCTAACTCAGCTGCTGCTAGCTTAGACAGTATCGTTAGCTCGTTAGCCAACATACCCCTTTTAGCAGGGATTGTTAGCAGTGTGGCTAACCCTGCTGTTTGCTCCACAACGACCCCGGCCACCCCGTCCGCCCCGCCCCCCACAAGTGGTAAATGCTGCCCCCCGTCTCTGCCGACTCACACAGGTACATCAATCAATCGATCAGCTGATCAATGCATCAATCTGTCACACAGTTTACCAATCAATCAACCAATCAGAGTGTTGAATGATAAATGATCATCTTAAAAAGAAACTGTTTGAACAGGCAGATTACAGTTAAACCAGGTTTACTTCAGTAAATCGGACTCGTCTTTCATGAAGCAGGTTTACGTCAGTCTGGTTACCATGGAAACTGCTGCTCCAGGGTATCAGATTGATTGTCTGACTGTAAACTAACTGAGTCCTGATATATCAAAGGCAGAAAGCATCAGATTCTTGAAGATGTGCATCTTGCTTGTTCTTCTGAAGCTTCTGAAACTCGTCCCTGAGCTTCCAGACTTTTGTTTACGTGATATTTCAAGTGAAAGCAAATGTTTAAAATGTTACCTGAAGTCTCTGGCAGCTGGACTTTAAACTGCAAAAAGTCCCCTGGTTGAAACAGTCCAAATATTCTTTGAACTAGTGAAATTTGATCATTTCAAGCAAAGTCAGCAAAAATCAAGTCACTATAAAAGATAATCTAACCTTAGAAAAAGACTTTGATTGAAGTTTGGTTTCATACAAGAAATGAACTGTCAGAAATTCAAATTAAGATGTTTGAAACTAGATTATTTGTCTTTAATCACCTCTAACTTTTAATTTTGCTCAGTTTAGGAATATCTTCAAACACTTTAGTTGTGAGTACGATTCTGAAATAAGCAAAGCATCTTATTTTCTCACAATAGAAAAAGCACTGTGATAACTGTGACATCCACTTTTCAGATTGTTTTAGATGTTTGCAGAATCAGAACTGCAAAAAAATTATGATTAAACTTTGTTTCTTTTTATCAAAGACAATAATCCTGTCAAGCACCATCTGCTTCACCAGTTATTAGAATTATTTACTTAGTTCTTACCTATTGTTTTTGTTTGTTTTGTTTTATTCCATATTTATATATAGTTTTAAGAGCTGAGAGAGCCAGGGAAAACACATTCCAGTGCATTTGAATGTATAATTGTACTTTTAAATATATATGACAATAACTGTCTTAATTTGTCTTAGTCAGATATTCATTATATTTTAGCTCGAGCTGACAAGAACCAAGTCTGAAAAGCGGATTTCAGTTATCACACTACTACAGTATCTCTATTATGAGAAAAGATTTATTTGTTTATTTCAAAATCAAACTCACAACTAAAGTGTTTGAAGATATTAATTCCTAAACTGAGCCAAATTAAAAGTTAGCCCTTGTAGCTGCTGATTAAACTCAAAAGCTGAGGCAGACGAATAATATGGTTTCAAGTGTCTTTAACTTGAATTTCTGACAGTTAATTTCTGATATGAAGACAAATACGCTTAAATCTAATTCCAAAGACTAGTTTTAAGGTTAGATCTTTTTTAATAGCAGCTACATTTTATGCTAGTTTCAAGAACACTTATTAAGTCATCTCCCCTAACCCCATCAGCAGATTTTCTTACTTGAAATGATCAAATTTCACAAGTTCAAGGAATATTTTGTACTGTTTCAAGCAGATTTTCAGTTTAGCTGTTCTGTCTGATGACAAGTTCTTTTTGCAGGGAACTTGTCAAAATCTTATTTTAGTTACTTCATATCATGTTCACATGGTCCGTGTTCCTAAATAAAGTTCTGTTTAATCATGTTACCACAAACCAGCTGACACAGTAAACCAGGGCTGGGTGGTATTTTAGCAAAGCAGTACTGATGCTGTGGGTTTAATGGGGTCATCTGGATTAACAAGCTGCATATAAAGCAGACACCTATGAAGACAAACAGGAGTATGAAACTGTTCTTCAGTCTGTTTTTAACTGTTTCAGAAGTCAAACATACAGAACATTGGCCGTCAGGTGAAAACAGATGAACAACTTGTTTACTGAGTCATTCTTTATGCCTTTTGTATTTTATGTAAAACAGCTTGAGTTGCCTTGTAATGTTTTATACCTGTGTTGTTCTGTTTAATGTCCAGATGTTGGAGCACTGTCACAGCTGGTGATGTCAACTTTAGACCAGACTTCAGATGTCACATTACCTCCACTAGAGGAAGCTGCTGAGTCCACAGAGGAAGGTACTGAAGCAGTTAAACTCCGCTCCTCCTGGTCTATACCCTTCAGCCAGTCTGATTCCTCTTCCCTTTTCTGTTCCCAGCTTTAAGCCCATCTCCAAACACCAACAAAAAAGAGAATCCTTACATCACCGTGTTGGCTTGTTGGGCGAGTCAAGAGGAAGCTGACACCGAGTCCTCCAATGAGGAGGAAGACACAGGAGCAAGCCCCGCCCCCTCTAGAGCTGAAGGACAAATAGAACGAGATCCTGCTTCCAGCCCATCTCCAAATACCAACAAGTATGTACACAATACTACAAATACCAACAAGTATGTGCACAATACTACAAATACCAACAAGTATGTACACAGTACTACAAATACCAACAAGTATGTACACAATACTACAAATACCAACAAGTATGTGCACAGTACTACAAATACCAACAAGTATGTGCACAATACTACAAATACCAACAAGTATGTACACAGTACTACAAATACCAACAAGTATGTACACAATACTACAAATACCAACAAGTATGTATACAGTACTACAAATACCAACAAGTATGTACACAATACTACAAATACCAACAAGTATGTACACAATACTACAAATACCAACAAGTATGTATACAGTACTACTACTACTGCTGCTGGTGGTGGTGCTATTAGCCTTGGCTAACACAGAGTTGCTATGTATTTGTTTTGCAGCATCACTGTCGATCTTTCAAAGCGTATCATCCCCACTCGACCGGCGCCGCCTCCTCCTTGTCCAGCTGACCAATCAGGAAAGCCACAAAAACCTCTGAAACAGAAAACCCCAAGGTACAAACACATCTGATACTTACAGATTTGTGTCTCCAGATTATGGTTTGAGATCTTTTTTAGGAAGGAATCCTTTGAATTTTTAATATGAGGTCAATTTTAAGTTTTAAGGAGCTGCTAGCTGGGTAAACCCTTTCAGTCAGTCACAGTGGTGGAAAGTAACTAAGTACATTTACTCAAGTGTTGTACCTCAATACAGTTTTGAGGTACTTGTTCTTTACTTGAGTATTTCCATGTGATGCTACTTTCTACATTTCAGAGGGAAATATTGTACTTTCTACTCCACTACATTTATTTGACAGCTTTAGTTACTTTTCAGATGAAGATTTGACACAATGGATAATATAACAAGCTTTTAAAATACAACACATTGTTAAAGATGAAACCAGTGGTTTCCAACCTTTTTGGCTTTTGACGTCTTACAAAAAGCAGTGTGTAGTCGGGGTCACATTTCACATGTCTATGAGTTGTTAACAGCTCCACCAAACAGTGATTTTTCCCTCTAAACTTCTCACATGCTTTCATTTCAATAAATGTTCAAATGATCCAATATTTCAGCAAAAATCAAAGATTAGAGAAAAAGTCCAAAAACTGAAAACAGATTTGTGTATCAGAACTTTGTTTTTTCTTCTTTCCTCTCCCATTAATCATCTCACGACCCCTCAGATTTATCTGCTGACCCTTTGGAGGGGCCCGACCCCTAGGTTGGGAACCACTGGACTAAACTAGCTAACTGTATATAAAGTAGTGTAAACTAGCTCCACCTCCAGCAGCTACAACAGTAACATGCTGCTCTAACACTGATGCTTCACTATTAATAATCTAATGATGTCATATATAATAATATATCAGTCAGAGGGACCAAACCACTACTTTTACTGCAATACTTTAACTACATCAAGCTCATAATACTTATGTACTTTTACTGCAATACTTTAACTACATCAAGCTCATAATACTTATGTACTTTTACTGCAATACTTTAACTACATCAAGCTCATAATACTTATGTACTGTTACTGCAATACTTTAACTACATCAAGCTCATAATACTTATGTACTTTTACTGCAATACTTTAACTACATCAAGCTCATAATACTTATGTACTTTTACTGCAATACTTTAACTACATCAAGCTCATAATACTTATGTACTTTTACTGCAATACTTTAACTACATCAAGCTCATAATACTTATGTACTTTTACTGCAATACTTTAACTACATCAAGCTCATAATACTTATGTACTTTTACTGCAATACTTTAACTACATCAAGCTCATAATACTTCAGTCTGAACGTGATGTTCTCTGTGATGAGACAGTTCTTGTGTTTGTGCTGCAGAGCGGCGACTATTCGAGTGTCGAGGAAGAAGGGGAGCAGCGGGAGTTCGGCTCCACAGAGCGCTGTGGTCCGAAGCAGCTGGCTGGACGTCTGGAAAGGCTTCAGGTAACTATAACACTGATCATGTGACCAGCAGGGGACCAACCATTATTCCCTGAGGAACACCTGGGGCCAGATGCATAAATGAGACGTACACACAAAAACCATTCATATGCCATTTCCTGCACATAAACTGGTATTTATTAACACCTGAATGTGCAGTGAGAATGTGAACACCTCATGCATACTTTACACCAGGTGTACACATGTTCTTCTGAAGCGATCTCAGGGTGATGTGATGAAGTGGAGATGAACTATAGGGTTTATTTCTTTATTTAGATTGACAACCAGCAGCACTGATTGTGTGATCACAGGTATTTGTGAAATGCCAGTGAAAGGTACATTTATCAGGTTAACATTGATTAATTACTTTTGTGTTTAATGTTATCAGTCTTTCAGTTTACGTGGGAGTCGACATTTTATTTTGCTCTTATTTTATCCTTGGTTACATCACACCTTGTAAAGACGGTTTAGATATGAGAGCTACAAACTAATCATTGATTACAATACTGAGATATCACTGCCGTCAATGGTTTACAGGTCCGTGTGATGAATTAATGATATGGAGGCTATAAAGAGCCGCACCGCCGTGCGTAACGGTCGCGCATAATGACAGCTGCAGGTGAATTGTGGGAATGGAAATGAAGCTCGTGCACATGCATCCAGTTCCACAACGACTGAGATTCATAACACAGAACCAATAAATCTGACGAAAGAATGCGTCTGCATATTTCTGGCTTTGTGCGTTCACACAGATTTAGTCATGAATCAACACACAGTTTCATGCATTTGGCCTCTGATTGTGACCGAAGACAGGTGGAGAGAGAGAGACAGGTGGAGAGAGAGAGACAGGTGGAGAGAGAGAGAGACAGGTGGAGAGAGAGAGACAGGTGGAGAGAGAGAGAGACAGGTGGAGAGAGAGAGACAGGTGGAGAGAGAGAGACAGGTGGAGAGAGAGAGACAGGGGGAGAGAGAGAGAGACAGGTGGAGAGAGAGAGACAGGTGGAGAGAGAGAGACAGGTGGAGAGAGAGAGAGACATGTGGAGAGAGAGAGAGACAGGTGGAGAGAGAGAGAGACAGGTGGAGAGAGAGAGACAGGTGGAGAGAGAGAGACAGGTGGAGAGAGAGAGAGACAGGTGGAGAGAGAGAGACAGGTGGAGAGAGAGAGACATGTGGAGAGAGAGAGAGACAGGTGGAGAGAGAGAGACATGTGGAGAGAGAGAGAGACAGGTGGAGAGAGAGAGACATGTGGAGAGAGAGAGAGACAGGTGGAGAGAGAGAGACAGGTGGGGAGAGAGAG
>NC_089529.1:32040073-32152573 GCF_963924715.1 Thunnus thynnus
GTCTGTCTGTCTGTCTGCCTGTCTGTCTGCCTGTCTGTCTGTCTACCTGTCTGTCTGCCTGTCTGTCTGTCTGTCTGCCTGTCTGTCTGTCTGCCTGTCTGCCTGTCTGTCTGTCTGTCTGTCTCTCTGTCTGCCTGCCTGTCTGTCTGTCTGTCTGTCTGTCTGCCTGTCTGCCTGTCTGTCTGTCTGTCTGTCTGTCTGTCTGTCTGTCTGTCTACCTGTCTGTCTGCCTGTCTGCCTGTCTGCCTGTCTGTCTGTCTACCTGTCTGTCTACCTGTCTGTCTGTCTGTCTGCCTGTCTGTCTACCTGTCTGTCTGTCTGCCTGTCTGTCTGTCTGTCTGCCTGTCTGTCTGTCTGTCTGCCTGTCTGTCTGTCTACCTGTCCGTCTGCCTGTCTACCTGTCTGTCTGTCTGTCTGCCTGTCTGTCTGTCTACCTGTCCGTCTGCCTGTCTACCTGTCTGTCTGTCTGTCTGCCTGTCTGTCTGTCTGTCTGCCTGTCTGCCTGTCTGTCTGTCTGTCTGCCTGTCTGCCTGTCTGTCTACCTGTCTGTCTGTCTGTCTGCCTGTCTGTCTGTCTGTCTGCCTGTCTGTCTGTCTACCTGTCTGTCTGCCTGTCTGTCTGTCTGTCTGCCTGTCTGTCTGTCTGCCTGCCTGTCTGTCTGCCTGTCTGTCTGTCTGCCTGTCTGTCTCTCCAACCTGTCTGTCTGTCTACCTGTCTGTCTGCCTGTCTGTCTCTCCAACCTGTCTGTCTGTCTACCTGTCTGCCTGTCTGTCTGCCTGTCTGTCTGTCTACCTGTCTGTCTGTCTGTCTGTCTGCCTGTCTGTCTGTCTACCTGTCTGTCTGCCTGTCTGTCTGTCTGTCTGTCTGTCTGTCTGTCTGCCTGTCTGCCTGTCTGTCTGTCTACCTGTCTGTCTGCCTGTCTGTCTGCCTGTCTGTCTGTCTGTCTGTCTGTCTTTCTGCCTGTCTGTCTGTCTGCCTGTCTGTCTGTCTGTCTGACCTGTCTGTTTCTCTGACCTGTCTCTCTCTGACCTGTCTCTCTCTCTTACCTGTCTATCTCTCTTTGACCTGTCTGTTTCTCTGACCTGTCTCTCTCTCTGACCTGTCTCTCTCTCTTTGACCTGTCTGTCTCTCCAACCTGTCTGTTTCTCCGACCTGTCTCTCTCTCTGACCTGTCTCTCTCTCTGACCTGTCTGTCTCTCCAACCTGCCTGTCTCTCTTTGACCTGTCTCTCTCTTTGACCTGTCTCTCTCTCTGACCTGTCTCTCTCTCTGACTTGTCTCTCTCTCTCTAACCTGTCTGTCTCTCCAACTTGTCTGTCTCTCTTTGACCTGTCTCTCTCTCTCTAACCTGTCTGTCTCTCTGACTTGTCTCTCTCTCTCTCTGACCTGTCTCTCTCTCTCTAACCTGTCTCTCTCTCCGACTTGTCTGTCTCTCTTTGACCTGTCTCTCTCTCTCTAACCTGTCTTTCTCTCCAACTTGTCTGTCTCTCTGACTTGTCTGTCTCTCTTTGACCTGTCTGTCTCTCCGACTTGTCTATCTCTCTCTGACCTGTCTGTCTCTCTTTGACCTGTCTCTCTCTCTCTGACCTGTCTGTCTCTCTCTGACCTGTCTGTCTCTCCAACCTGTCTGTCTCTCTTTGACCTGTCTCTCTCTCTGACCTGTCTCTCTCTCTGACCTGTCTGTTTCTCTGACCTGTCTCTCTCTCTGACCTGTCTCTCTCTCTCTAACCTGTCTCTCTCTCCGACTTGTCTGTCTCTCTTTGACCTGTCTCTCTCTCTCTAACCTGTCTTTCTCTCCAACTTGTCTGTCTCTCTGACTTGTCTGTCTCTCTTTGACCTGTCTGTCTCTCCGACTTGTCTATCTCTCTCTGACCTGTCTGTCTCTCTTTGACCTGTCTCTCTCTCTCTGACCTGTCTGTCTCTCTCTGACCTGTCTGTCTCTCCAACCTGTCTGTCTCTCTTTGACCTGTCTCTCTCTCTGACCTGTCTCTCTCTCTGACCTGTCTGTTTCTCTGACCTGTCTCTCTCTCTGACCTGTCTCTCTCTCTCTAACCTGTCTCTCTCTCTGACTTGTCTCTCTCTCTGACCTGTCTCTCTCTCTGACCTGTCTATCTCTCTCTGACCGGTCTATCTCTCTGACCTGTCTCTCTCTCTAACCTGTCTCTCTCTCTCTGACCGGTCTGTCTCTCCAACCTGTCTGTTTCTCAGGTCTGAAGGTGGAGGGCGTGTACCGTCGCTGTGGTCTGGCTACTAAAGTGAACCGATTGGTAGAGGCTCTGATGACATCACCAAGCTCCGCCCCCCTGCAGAGTGACGAACAGGGCGTTTTGGACGCGGCCGCCGCCCTCAAACAATATGTCCGCCAGCAGGAGGCGCTGTTCCCCGAGAGAAACAGACAGGAGTGGCTGCAGGCAGCAGGTCAGTACACAGTACATGTAGTACTACTAACTGTAGTAGTACGCAGGACACATAGTACTACTCTGCCTGTAGTACCGCATCTGTCTGTTATACTAGTATCTGTAGTACTAATACTCCGTGGTGTAGCAGTACTATCTGCAGCAGTAACAGTTGTACTACTACAGTAGTACCATAACAGTACTTTGTTTCTCTCAGTGATTTCAGATGAACGCTCCAGGTTTTCAGCCTACCGACGGTTGCTACAGCGACTGCCTGATGACAACCGAGCTACGCTGAACGCCCTGTTCGGACACTTCTACATGTAACACACACACACACACACACACACACACACACACACACACTCACACACACACACACACACACACACACACACACACACACTCACACACACACACACACACACACACACACACACACACACACATACACACATACACACACACACACACACACACACACTCACACACACACACTCACATACACGCACACACACTCACACACACACACACACACACACTGTTTATGTAGTACCTGTATTTATCCACCAGAAAAATAATATTCAGACTGTGACACTGAGCTCACTGAGGCTCCTCTCTGATACTCTCTGGTACTCTCTGGTACTCTCTGGTACTCTCTGGTACTTTCTGGTACTCTCTGATACTCTCTGGTACTCTCTGATACTCTCCGGTACTCTCCGATACTCTCCGGTACTCTCCGGTACTCTCTGGTACTCTCTAGTACTCTCTAGTACTCTCTGGTACTCTCTGATACTCTCTGGTACTCTCTGGTACTCTCCGGTACTCTCTAGTACTCTCTAGTACTCTCCGGTACTCTCTGATACTCTCTGGTACTCTCTGGTACTCTCTGGTACTCTCCGATACTCTCCGGTACTCTCTGATACTCTCTGGTACTCTCTGGTACTCTCCGATACTCTCCGGTACTCTCCGGTACTCTCTGATACTCTCTGGTACTCTCTGATACTGTCAGGTATTCTGTTTACCTGTTTACCTGAGTGAATTTGTTTACCTGAGTGAATTTGTTTACCTGAGTGACCCTGTTATGTCCCCCTCTCAGGGTCCAGATGTTCTCTCAGGTGAATAAGATGTCGGCTCAGAATCTGGCTCTGGTTCTGGTCCCATCTCTGTTTCAGACTCTGAACCAGGATCTGCTGCGTCTCACCAGAGAGTTCATCATCCACCACACACTGCTGTTCCTGGTAAGTACACCTGTAATAAACCTGTATTACACCTGTATTACACCTGTGATACACCTGTAATTCACCTGTAATACACCTGTGATTCACCTATGATACACCTGTAATTCACCTGTGATACACCTGTGATTCACCTGTAATACACCCGTAATTCACCTGTAATACACCTGTAATTCACCTATGATACACCTGTAATTCACCTGTAATACACCTGTAATTCACCTGTAATTCACCTGTAATACACCTGTAATTCACCTGTAATTCACCTGTAATTCACCTGTAATACACCTGTAATTCACCTATGATACACCTGTAATTCACCTATAATACACCCGTAATTCACCTGTAATACACCCGTAATTCACCTGTAATACACCCGTAATTCACCTGTAATACACCTGTAATTCACCTATGATACACCTGTAATTCACCTGTGATACACCTGTGATTCACCTGTAATACACCCGTAATTCACCTGTAATACACCTGTAATTCACCTATGATACACCTGTAATTCACCTGTAATACACCTGTAATTCATCTGTAATACACCTGTAATACACCTGTAATTCACCTGTAATACACCTGTAATTCACCTGTAATTCACCTGTAATACATCTGTAATACACCTGTAATTCACCTGTAATTCACCTATGATACACCTGTAATTCACCTGTGATACATAATGTAGTCTTAGACTCTACACCTCCTGGTGAACCTGGGGTCAGAGGGTGTTTTGGGTCTCAGGTCACCTTCACCTGAGCGACCCAGCTGGGGGTGATCAGCCGCCGGCTTTGGTCCTAGCAGTGCACCGCTACACGGATCCCCCCTCTGGATCCACAGCCACTGCGAGGCCTTTTTGGTGGCTCTTCTGCACTGCAGTGCCTTTACTCCAAGGAGTGTGAGAGTTCGCTGTAATAACTGGCCAGCAAAGCTCCAGCACCCAACCTGGACTGGCTCACAGCGGGCTCTCCAGCCTCTGTAACAGGAGCTGCATATTAAGCCTTTTTTTCAGGGAACTTGAGCTGCCTTCCTGAGTCGACTCAGATCTGCCAGTCCTGTGCGGTGGCAAGACACCTTCCCGAGGAGGCTGATGTGGTGCCCTCTCCCCAGCTCTGATGAAGGTGATGGACTGTTCGGGGGCCTGATGATTCTTGCTGTTTTGAATCACTGTGCTGGTTGTGTCCGCCAAAGACCTCAGGACTTGGTCATAGCTCCGGCAGTGTCGACCTTCCCTCAACGCCTTCAGGCAGCAGCTGAGGATGTGCTCCAAGGTGCCCCTCTTGGAGGCGTGGGAGAATGTCAGAGACTGATTGGATGAAACTTTATGCTCCATTCTTCAGCTCTCCAGAATTGTCCAGGTGATCTTGTGAGTTTCCGCAGGCTCCCATCTGGTCCAGGTGCCATGTTTGTACATGTCGACCAGCGTTCTTCCTCCACCTCGTGCTCATATCTCATCCTGAACTAGTTGACACTTCTCTTTTCCACTGGCTTTGTGGTAGCGTGGTTTGGGAACGCTGCCCAGTCCTGCCCGCCCCCAACGCCACAGTTCCCACCAAGATGCTTTGCCTCCTCCGCTCTATCCACAGCTTCCTGTGCCTCCACTTCCTTACGGCCTTAACGAGGCGACTTTAACATCAGAGGAGTCTCGGTAATCATGACCTCTCTGGCTGGAGTGACTCCATGTTGGTACATCCAGGATTTGAATTTTCCTGAAAGGCCCGATTTGTCAGTCACAGTGAACCAAGTCGCAGCTGTGTCTTTATTATATATATATATATATATATATATATCACACACAGCAGACACTAATCAAACTGTACAAACACTTTATCTTCTGCAGACACCTGATGGAGAGGACAGAGAGGGAGAGGAGCAGATCACTGTCTTCTGATGAAGAGGAGGAAGAGGAGCAGATCACAGTCTTTGTTTCCTGGTGAACTGTTGATGTTTTGGGACATAAGCTCAATGTTTTACTCATAATCATAATTTCATACATATTAAATAAAAGTTTAACTTTGGTGTTTTTGTAATCAGCATAAGATTAAATGAAGGTTTTATTTCCTGTGATCCTGCGGCGGCGGCAGCGGCAGCGGCGGCGGCGGCGCCCCCTACAGGACTGTTTCTGGTGCGATGTTGGGATACCTGTGTGGGGGCGGGCACTAGAATAATTCATAATATAACTTTAAGATGTATGCAGGGTTTCCACAATATGTCCCAAAGTTGTTGTGTTGTCATTTAAAAGATGTAAAAATCATTTATACATTTAGTTTGTGTGTCACTGACAGCTGATGAACTGATGCAATAAAACATTTTAATATGAACTGTTTCTCATTTTCTGTCAGTTTCAGTTTCAGCAGCAGTTTGTAGGAGCTGGACGTGCTGCAGATTATTTATTATTATTATTATTATTGGTTTTAATGTGAAATCAGCTGCTGTCTGACTTTTATTGACCTGGTTGCTGGTTTGATTCCCAGTGTGAACTGGCTGCCACAGAGCCTCTGAACCAGGCACCTGACCCTCATTATGGGTTTAATTAACCAGGGACTGAACAGACAGCTGCAAAAAACAACAAACATTTGTAAATAAACGTTGATATTTCAACAGCTGGAGGCCAATAAAATACATCTGATAAAAACAGTGATTTTCATCATGAAGATACAGTTTATAGCTTTAATTTGACATGAAATCTTGTTTATTTTGGGGCTTTTTAATGAGAAAATAAGGATATTTCTGTTGAGAACACAGCGGGGCATCAGACAGAGACGGGGGGGGGGTTGATGATGAGTATGGAGGGAACAAGAGGAAGAGTGGGGGGGTAGTGGGTGTAGATGATCCTGCAAGAGAAGCAGGTCAGTAACAGGAAACACTGGGAGCAGACAGCGACCAGTGTGGGTGAAGAGCAGACTGGGAGCCAGCAGAGGGAGCCCTCGCCCACACCAACACACACAATCAACACATAAACAGAGAGAGACGGGAGCACTGGGAACACTGGGAACACTGGGAACACTGGGAGGGGGGGCAGCAGTGAATCTCCTGGTACAATAACAATTTCCACCTATAAAAACAATCAAATTTCCAATAAAAATGTTCTGACACTGTTATAATACAAAACATCAGGCTTAAAATTACAGAAACGTTCTGTTATAAAATGAGTTTAATGAAATAATAATAAATAATAAATAAATATAGTCGACAGTTAAAGTAAAACCACTTCAAGTATAAAGTCTAATCTGTTTACTTTATTGCAGTAAATCAGATTTTGCAGCAGAAATCTCTCCGTATCTTTGAGCTGCTGGATGAATTTTCCACGTTTCCTGTTTCATATCTCAATATTAACTTTGATTTGCCATTTTACCTTTTACGCAGGTCAGTTCAGGAGTTTCATGCCAACATTATTTGCCTTGTAACTCAAACCTGAGGCTGAAGGCAGCAGAACGGTTCTGTTTACGGCTGTTAACTTTAACCCTGATTTACAGGAAACTCATCAACACGGCTCGTTTTCCACATATATTGAGATGTTGATGTCACAGTGAATCTGAAGATGACTTTGTCTTTAATTTGCCTCCTGTGTGGTGTTCCTGGTCTTTACCTTTCAGAGGTGGATCTCCTTCGTGGTTCAGGTGTTTTAATGGCAGCATTATTGGTTAGAAAACAATGTTTACAGCAGCAGCAGTAGTGCAGGTTCTGTTCCAGGAACAGATAGAGATTTAAAGGAAACTCATATGTGATCAGGACATCACATCTTCTATGAACACAGTAAACTTGTACGATTGAACTGTTGATATTCAAGTGGAAGATGTTGCAGATAAAAGCCTCTTTAAAGACGCTGTAGTGATCACAGTATCCAGTCATTCAAACCTGTTTGTGCGTTGTGTGTCACTCTTGGGTCGACTGAGATTAACAGACACTTGAATGTCCAGATGTGCTTCAAAATAAAGATATTTGTTTACTGGCTCGTTGTCTTTACAACAGTTGCATATGGAAAAACTATTGTGATAAACAAAAGATGCTAAATAAGCAGCAGACAGTTGCACAAGGTCTGAAGACTTCATGCTCTCCCTGAGAATCAGCATTAATAAACACACCATACAGAATAGCCAGTATATCAAATTAATATTAATGAATATAAACGAAGGAATCGGCTCCTACAGACACCGAAGTAAATCTGAAGAAGAGCTTTCAACTATTTCAGGTGTAAAAGCATCAATAACTGTCAGAGTTGAAATGATTAAAGAGACGACGATGAACAGCAGGAAGTCGTCACACAGGCCGTCGTCTCTGATGGCAGAGCGAGAAACATCAGATGCAACACATCACAGGTGGAGGTTGGTATGTGGGTGGAGACTCTTGGCTCAGGGTTTCTGCTTGGTTATTGGTCTTGTTTTGATTCCTCTCGTGTCTTTGGTTTGTCAGAAGGAACAGACGTAAATAACAGGTTGGACCCGTTAAGGTAAAGTCCACCTGCCTTCAAAATAAGAGCACAGTCTTCACCAAACACTGGCTGCTGTTTGTTCTTATGTGAGAATAAACTGAGATGATAAGAAATAAAACCTATATTTGGGGTTTTGTGGTGGAATGAACATGTTTCAGGGCTACGAATCAGAATCAGTAAATATGTTAACATCTACATTTATATGTTAAAGACAACGAAGCTGAACAAAGAGAATAAAAACAGTTTGTCAGTTATGATAAAGGGAAGTGAGCCAGTGTAAAGGTGTAGTATAAGCACTAAAGTAATAATAAATGAATCAATCAGAGACGACAATAATTACTCACATTGTTTAACTCTATTTATTTGTATTGATCCAGAATGTGAAAACATTTTATTATAGAAACATCCCAGCTGTGACTGTGTTTGCTGCTGAGAGAAGGAAACAGACACAAGCAGCATGTTAATCAGCTGACATCATCCTGCTGCTACATCATGTTCATAAATCAATATAATAATATAAACTTTATCTGTAGAAACACAATGTTATAATGAATTAACAGAGTTTCATTAAACACATCAGATTATAAAACAATAAAAACATCTGGAATATAATGAATCCCTCCACCTCACATGACACAGAGGCATGCTGGGAAATACAGTTATTGATAAGCAACATTAAAACAAGAAAAACAACATTAGAATTAGTCTGAAGGTACCAAAACCAATAAAAACTGTCCAATGAATGGACAAACTGTTCAGCCAATCAATCAATAAATCTATCTATAATACAAGTTGTGCTAGAATAAATATTTAATGTGAATCAATAACATTTTGTTGAACTGCCGGCAGAAACAGAGCTGAAGATCTCGGAGCTTTGGAGGGTTTTAAGGTCGAACAGATTGCAGCACGTTGTTGTTTATCTTTTGGTAATTTAAAGTTAAATATGATGAAAACATTTAACATGTTAGTGGGAGAATCAGACACTGCTGGTTTAAAGAGTAAATAAATAAATGTTCTGACTAGATGTGAGTTGGTTTTGGTTGTTCTGGAGAGACGATTCAACACATTTATAGAGTTCAGGAAGAATCTGATGAAGCAGTTTAATGAACTCTTTATACTAAGAACGCTCTGAGCATCTCTGGGTGTTTTATTGTCTCAATAAATGTTTAATCATTGTGAGGAACTCTCAGCAGGTGAGCAGACTGTCAACAGTGCTGCATTAAAACACTGAAGAGTCACACTGATCACCATTTTATCCTCCGTCTCCACTTTCTCAAAGGAACATGAACCTGCAGCTGTTTGATCCAGACTGAACCACAACTGTTTGGTTTTTTTATCAATCAGAGGTTCTGTGTCAGTGCTGCTGCTGTGAAAACCCAGTAAACCCAGTAAACCCAGTAAACCCAGTGAATCCAGTGAACCCAGTGAATTCAGTGAACCCAGTGAATTCAGTGAACCCAGTGAATCCAGTGAACCCAGTGAATCCAGTGAACCCCGGTGAATCCAGTTAATCCAGTGAACCCAGTGAACCCAGTGAATCCAATGAACCTAGTGAACCCAGTGAATCCAGTGAACCCAGTGAACCCAGTGAATCCAGTGAAACCAGTGAACCCAGTGAATCCAGTGGACCCCGGTGAACCCCGGTGAATCCAGTGAACCCAGTGAATCCAGTGAACCCAGTGGACCCAGTGAACCCAGTGGACCCAGTGAATCCAGTGAAACCAGTGAACCCAGTGAACCCAGTGAACCCAGTGAACCCCGGTGAATCCAGTGAACCCCGGTGAATCCAGTGAATCCAGTGAACCCAGTGAATCCAGTGGACCCAGTGAACCCAGTGGACCCAGTGAACCCAGTGAATCCAGTGGACCCAGTGAAAACCGGTGAATCCAGTGAATCCAGTGAACCCAGTGAATCCAGTGAACCCAGTGGACCCAGTGGACCCAGTGAAAGGACCGAGCCTGGGTTTACTGACTCACTGCTACTGTCAGGTAGTGGGACGAGAGTCCAGCAGAAGTTTGGAGACTTCCTCCTGGGTCAGAGGTTAGTGGGCAGCTGTAGACTGGGTTGGTCAGGCTCAGTGAACTGGTTACTGATGGCAGAGACCTTACCAGTAAAGAACGAGGTGAACATGTCTGCAGTGAGCGGAGTGGAGGAGTGGTGTGTCGTTCCCCGGCTGACACCCTGGAGGACGGTGAATGACAACCACAACCAGCTTTACAGGAGCAGTGACCCTGATAGGGTTAGGGGTTAGGGGTTAGGGGAAGAGTTGTTGTTTAGTGGAGAAAGCTTAGTGAATGTCCAGTGTTTGGAGATGAGGACCTCCGTACCGCCTCCGTGCCCAGCAGGACGGGGTCTGTGTGCAGCCGGAATAGCGGTGTTTTCTGGACGGATCCAGGTTTCGGTCAGGACCAGTACCTGAATGTCTGTCATATCAGCAAGTGCTTAGATAAATTCTGTTTTGTTTGCAGTTTATTGGCAGGTCCATAGACCAGGAGTAAAGGAGAACTGAGTGGAATGAGGTTTTCTGAGCTGCTCTGTCTACGTCAGGTGTTTGTTTCAGAAGCCCGGGGTCACAGGGACGTCACTGTAGCGCTTGGTGAGAGAGGAAGGCTACGTTAATAGATGGTAGAAAAGAAATAACCAGTCGAGGTCCGAAGCGACGTCCGTTTCTGATCACAGCTGATCAGCTGTCAGTCAGTTTTAACAGCTGTGGAAACTTGTGATTAATACTAATAAATGTTCACAGTTATCACTGCAGCAGCTGTTTCCTCTCTGCAGCACCCTCTGAGCAGGGGGACAGGCTGAAGGAGGAGTAGCAGGGCGACAGGCTGCAGGAGGAGGAGCAGAGCAACATCCTCACAAACTAGAGTGACGTTCTCACAAACCAGAGCGACGTCCTCACAAACCAGAGCGACGTCCTCATGAACCAGTTACATCCTCACAAACCAGAGCGACGTCCTCACAAACCAGAGAGACATTCTCACAAACCAGAGCGACGTCCTCACAAACCAGAGCGACGTCCTCATGAACCAGTTACATCCTCACAAACCAGAGCGACGTCCTCACAAACCAGAGCGACGTCCTCATGAACCAGTTACATCCTCACAAACCAGAGCAACGTCCTCATGAACCAGTTACATCCTCACAAACAAGAGCGACGTTATCACAAACCAGAGCGACGTCCTCATGAAAAAGAGCGACGTCCTCATGATGAACCAGTTACATCCTCACAAACCAGAGCGACGTCCTCACAAACCAGAGCGACATTCTCACAAATCAGAGCGACGTCCTCACAAACCAGAGCGACGTCCTCATGAACCAGTTACATCCTCACAAACCAGAGCGACGTCCTCAAAAACCAGAGCGACGTCCTCACAAACCAGAGCGACGTCCTCACAAACCAGAGCGACGTCCTCATGAACCAGTTACATCCTCACAAACCAGAGCGACGTCCTCACAAACCAGAGCGACGTCCTCACAAACCAGAGCGACGTTCTCACAAACCAGAGCGACGTCCTCATGAACCAGTTACATCCTCACAAACCAGAGCGACATTCTCACAAACCAGAGCGACGTCCTGATGAACCAGTTACATCCTCACAAACCAGAGCGACGTTCTCACAAACCAGAGCGACGTCCTCATGAACCAGTTACATCCTCACAAACCAAAGCGACGTTCTCACAAACCAGAGCGACTTCCTCATGAACCAGTTACATCCTCACAAACCAGAGCGACGTTCTCACAAACCAGAGCGACGTCCTCACAAACCAGAGCGACGTTCTCACAAACCAGAGCGACGTCCTCACAAACCAGAGCGACGTCCTCACAAACCAGAGCGACGTCCTCACAAACCAGAGCGACGTCCTCATGAACCAGTTACATCCTCACAAACCAGAGCGACGTCCTCACAAACCAGAGCGAAGTCCTCACAAACCAGAGCGACGTTCTCACAAACCAGAGCGACGTCCTCATGAACCAGTTACATCCTCACAAACCAGAGCGACGTCCTCACAAACCAGAGCGACGTTATCACAAACCAGAGCGATGTCCTCATGAACCATTTACATCCTCACAAACCAGAGCAACGTTCTCACAAACCAGAGCGACGTCCTCATGAACCAGTTACATCCTCACAAACCAGAGCGACGTCCTCACAAACCAGAGCGACGTTCTCACAAACCAGAGCGACGTTCTCACAAACCAGAGCGACGTCCTCATGAACCAGTTACATCCTCACAAACCAGAACGACGTTCTCACAAACCAGAGCGACGTTCTCACAAACCAGAGCGACGTTCTCACAAACCAGAGCAACGTCCTCATGAACCAGTTACATCCTCACAAACCAGAGCGACGTTCTCACAAACCAGAGCGACGTTCTCACAAACCAGAGCGACTTACTCATGAACCAGTTACATCCTCACAAACCAGAGCGACGTTCTCACAAACCAGAGCGATGTTCTCACAAACCAGAGCGACATCCTCACAAACCAGAGCAATGTTCTCACAAACCAGAGCGACGTCCTCATGAACCAGTTACATCCTCACAAACCAGAGCGACGTCCTCACAAACCAGAGCGACGTCCTCATGAACCAGTTACATCCTCACAAACCAGAGCGAGGTCCTCATGAACCAGTTACGTCCTCACAAACCAGAGCGACGTCCTCACAAACCAGAGCGACGTTCTCACAAACCAGAGCGATGTCCTCATGAACCAGTTACATCCTCACAAACCAGAGCGATGTCCTCACAAACCAGAGCGACGTTCTCACAAACCAGAGCGACGTCCTCACAAACCAGAGCGACGTCCTCATGAACCAGTTACATCCTCACAAACCAGAGCGACGTTCTCACAAACCAGAGCGACGTTCTCACAAACCAGAGCGACTTCCTCATGAACCAGTTACATCCTCACAAACCAGAGCGACGTTCTCACAAACCAGAGCGACGTCCTCATGAACCAGTTACATCCTCACAAACCAGAGCGACTTCCTCACAAACCAGAGCGACGTTCTCACAAACCAGAGCGATGTCCTCATGAACCAGTTACATCCTCACAAACCAGAGCAACGTTCTCACAAACCAGAGCGACGTCCTCATGAACCAGTTACATCCTCACAAACCAGAACGACGTTCTCACAAACCAGAGCGACGTTCTCACAAACCAGAGCGACGTTCTCAAAAACCAGAGCAACGTCCTCATGAACCAGTTACATCCTCACAAACCAGAGCGACGTTCTCACAAACCAGAGCGACGTTCTCACAAACCAGAGCGACTTACTCATGAACCAGTTACATCCTCACAAACCAGAGCGACGTTCTCACAAACCAGAGCGATGTTCTCACAAACCAGAGCGACGTCCTCACAAACCAGAGCAACGTTCTCACAAACCAGAGCGACGTCCTCATGAACCAGTTACATCCTCACAAACCAGAGCGACGTCCTCATGAACCAGTTACATCCTCACAAACCAGAGCGACGTCCTCATGAACCAGTTACGTCCTCACAAACCAGAGCGACGTCCTCACAAACCAGAGCGACGTTCTCACAAACCAGAGCGATGTCCTCATGAACCAGTTACATCCTCACAAACCAGAGCGATGTCCTCACAAACCAGAGCGACGTTCTCACAAACCAGAGCGACGTCCTCACAAACCAGAGCGACGTCCTCATGAACCAGTTACATCCTCACAAACCAGAGCGACGTTCTCACAAACCAGAGCGACGTTCTCACAAACCAGAGCGACTTCCTCATGAACCAGTTACATCCTCACAAACCAGAGCGACGTTCTCACAAACCAGAGCGACGTTCTCACAAACCAGAGCGACGTCCTCACAAACCAGAGCGAGGTCCTCATGAACCAGTTACATCCTCACAAACCAGAGCGACGTCCTCACAAACCAGAGCAACGTTCTCACAAACCAGAGCGACGTCCTCACAAACCAGAGCGACGTCCTCATGAACCAGTTACATCCTCACAAACCAGAGCGACGTCCTCACAAACCAGAGCGACGTCCTCACAAACCAGAACGACGTCCTCACAAACCAGAGCGACGTCCTCACAAACCAGAGCGACGTTCTCACAAACCAGAGCGACGTCCTCACAAACCAGAGCGACGTCCTCACAAACCAGAGCGACGTCCTCATGAACCAGTTACATCCTCACAAACCAGAGCGACGTCCTCACAAACCAGAGCGACGTCCTCACAAACCAGAGCGACGTTCTCACAAACCAGAGCGACGTCCTCATGAACCAGTTACATCCTCACAAACCAGAGCGACATTCTCACAAACCAGAGCGACGTCCTCATGAACCAGTTACATCCTCACAAACCAGAACGACGTTCTCACAAACCAGAGCGACGTTCTCACAAACCAGAGCGACGTTCTCACAAACCAGAGCAACATCCTCATGAACCAGTTACATCCTCACAAACCAGAGCGACGTTCTCACAAACCAGAGCGACGTTCTCACAAACCAGAGCGACTTCCTCATGAACCAGTTACATCCTCACAAACCAGAGCGACGTTCTCACAAACCAGAGCGATGTTCTCACAAACCAGAGCGACGTCCTCACAAACCAGAGCGACGTTCTCACAAACCAGAGCGACGTCCTCATGAACCAGTTACATCCTCACAAACCAGAGCGACGTCCTCACAAACCAGAGCGACGTCCTCATGAACCAGTTACATCCTCACAAACCAGAGCGACGTCCTCACAAACCAGAGCGACGTCCTCATGAACCAGTTACGTCCTCACAAACCAGAGCGAGGTCCTCATGAACCAGTTACGTCCTCACAAACCAGAGCGACGTCCTCACAAACCAGAGCGACGTTCTCACAAACCAGAGCGATGTCCTCATGAACCAGTTACATCCTCACAAACCAGAGCGATGTCCTCACAAACCAGAGCGACGTTCTCACAAACCAGAGCGACGTCCTCATGAACCAGTTACATCCTCACAAACCAGAGCGACGTTCTCACAAACCAGAGCGACGTTCTCACAAACCAGAGCGACTTCCTCATGAACCAGTTACATCCTCACAAACCAGAGCGACGTTCTCACAAACCAGAGCGACGTCCTCATGAACCAGTTACATCCTCACAAACCAGAGCGACTTCCTCACAAACCAGAGCGACTTCCTCACAAACCAGAGCGATGTCCTCATGAACCAGTTACATCCTCACAAACCAGAGCAACGTTCTCACAAACCAGAGCGACGTCCTCATGAACCAGTTACATCCTCACAAACCAGAACGACGTTCTCACAAACCAGAGCGACGTTCTCACAAACCAGAGCGACGTTCTCAAAAACCAGAGCAACGTCCTCATGAACCAGTTACATCCTCACAAACCAGAGCGACGTTCTCACAAACCAGAGCGACGTTCTCACAAACCAGAGCGACTTACTCATGAACCAGTTACATCCTCACAAACCAGAGCGACGTTCTCACAAACCAGAGCGATGTTCTCACAAACCAGAGCGACGTCCTCACAAACCAGAGCAACGTTCTCACAAACCAGAGCGACGTCCTCATGAACCAGTTACATCCTCACAAACCAGAGCGACGTCCTCATGAACCAGTTACATCCTCACAAACCAGAGCGACGTCCTCATGAACCAGTTACGTCCTCACAAACCAGAGCGACGTCCTCACAAACCAGAGCGACGTTCTCACAAACCAGAGCGATGTCCTCATGAACCAGTTACATCCTCACAAACCAGAGCGATGTCCTCACAAACCAGAGCGACGTTCTCACAAACCAGAGCGACGTCCTCACAAACCAGAGCGACGTCCTCATGAACCAGTTACATCCTCACAAACCAGAGCGACGTTCTCACAAACCAGAGCGACGTTCTCACAAACCAGAGCGACTTCCTCATGAACCAGTTACATCCTCACAAACCAGAGCGACGTTCTCACAAACCAGAGCGACGTTCTCACAAACCAGAGCGACGTCCTCACAAACCAGAGCGACGTCCTCATGAACCAGTTACATCCTCACAAACCAGAGCGACGTCCTCACAAACCAGAGCAACGTTCTCACAAACCAGAGCGACGTCCTCACAAACCAGAGCGACGTCCTCATGAACCAGTTACATCCTCACAAACCAGAGCGACGTCCTCACAAACCAGAGCGACGTCCTCACAAACCAGAACGACGTCCTCACAAACCAGAGCGACGTCCTCACAAACCAGAGCGACGTTCTCACAAACCAGAGCGACGTCCTCACAAACCAGAGCGACGTCCTCACAAACCAGAGCGACGTCCTCATGAACCAGTTACATCCTCACAAACCAGAGCGACGTCCTCACAAACCAGAGCGACGTCCTCACAAACCAGAGCGACGTTCTCACAAACCAGAGCGACGTCCTCATGAACCAGTTACATCCTCACAAACCAGAGCGACATTCTCACAAACCAGAGCGACGTTCTCACAAACAAGAGCGACGTCCTCATGAACCAGTTACATCCTCACAAACCAGAGCAACGTTCTCACGAACCAGAGCGACGTCCTCATGAACCAGTTACATCCTCACAAACCAGAACGACGTTCTCATGAACCAGTTACATCCTCACAAACCAGAGCGACGTCCTCACAAACCAGAGCGACGTCCTCATGAACCAGTTACATCCTCACAAACCAGAGCGACGTCCTCACAAACCAGAGCGACGTCCTCATGAACCAGTTACGTCCTCACAAACCAGAGCGACGTCCTCACAAACCAGAGCGATGTTCTCACAAACCAGAGCGACGTCCTCACAAACCAGAGCGACGTCCTCATGAACCAGTTACATCCTCACAAACCAGAGCGACGTTCTCACAAACCAGAGCGACGTTCTCACAAACCAGAGCGACTTCCTCATGAACCAGTTACATCCTCACAAACCAGAGCGACGTCCTCACAAACCACAGTGACGTTCTCACAAACCAGTTACATCCTCACAAACCAGAGCGACGTCCTCACAAACCAGAGCAACGTTCTCACAAACCAGAGCGACGTCCTCACAAACCAGAGCGACGTCCTCATGAACCAGTTACATCCTCACCAACCAGAGCGACGTCCTCACAAACCAGAGCGACGTCCTCATGAACCAGTTACATCCTCACAAACCAGAGCGACATCCTCACAAACCAGAGTGACGTCCTCACAAACCAGAGCGACGTTCTCACAAACCAGAGCGACGTCCTCATGAACCAGTTACATCCTCACAAACCAGAGCGATGTCCTCACAAACCAGAGCGACGTTCTCACAAACCAGAGCGACGTCCTCACAAACCAGAGCGACGTCCTCATGAACCAGTTACATCCTCACAAACCAGAGCGACATCCTCACAAACCAGAGCGACGTTCTCACAAACCAGAGCGACGTCCTCATGAACCAGTTACATCCTCACAAACCAGAGCGACTTCCTCACAAACCAGAGCGACGTTCTCACAAACCAGAGCGATGTCCTCATGAACCAGTTACATCCTCACAAACCAGAGCAACGTTCTCACAAACCAGAGCGACATCCTCATGAACCAGTTACATCCTCACAAACCAGAACGACGTTCTCACAAACCAGAGCGACGTTCTCACAAACCAGAGCGACGTTCTCAAAAACCAGAGCAACGTCCTCATGAACCAGTTACATCCTCACAAACCAGAGCGACGTTCTCACAAACCAGAGCGACGTTCTCACAAACCAGAGCGACTTACTCATGAACCAGTTACATCCTCACAAACCAGAGCGACGTTCTCACAAACCAGAGCGATGTTCTCACAAACCAGAGCGACGTCCTCACAAACCAGAGCAACGTTCTCACAAACCAGAGCGACGTCCTCATGAACCAGTTACATCCTCACAAACCAGAGCGACGTCCTCATGAACCAGTTACATCCTCACAAACCAGAGCGACGTCCTCATGAACCAGTTACGTCCTCACAAACCAGAGCGACGTCCTCACAAACCAGAGCGACGTTCTCACAAACCAGAGCGATGTCCTCATGAACCAGTTACATCCTCACAAACCAGAGCGATGTCCTCACAAACCAGAGCGACGTTCTCACAAACCAGAGCGACGTCCTCACAAACCAGAGCGACTTCCTCATGAACCAGTTACATCCTCACAAACCAGAGCGACGTTCTCACAAACCAGAGCGACGTTCTCACAAACCAAAGCGACGTCCTCACAAACCAGAGCGACGTCCTCATGAACCAGTTACATCCTCACAAACCAGAGCGACGTCCTCACAAACCAGAGCAACGTTCTCACAAACCAGAGCGACGTCCTCACAAACCAGAGCGACGTCCTCATGAACCAGTTACATCCTCACAAACCAGAGCGACGTCCTCACAAACCAGAGCGACGTCCTCACAAACCAGAACGACGTCCTCACAAACCAGAGCGACGTCCTCACAAACCAGAGCGACGTTCTCACAAACCAGAGCGACGTCCTCACAAACCAGAGCGACGTCCTCACAAACCAGAGCGACGTCCTCATGAACCAGTTACATCCTCACAAACCAGAGCGACGTCCTCACAAACCAGAGCGACGTCCTCACAAACCAGAGCGACGTTCTCACAAACCAGAGCGACGTCCTCATGAACCAGTTACATCCTCACAAACCAGAGCGACATTCTCACAAACCAGAGCGACGTTCTCACAAACAAGAGCGACGTCCTCATGAACCAGTTACATCCTCACAAACCAGAGCAACGTTCTCACAAACCAGAGCGACGTCCTCATGAACCAGTTACATCCTCACAAACCAGAACGACGTTCTCACAAACCAGAGCGACGTTCTCACAAACCAGAGCGACGTTCTCACAAACCAGAGCAACATCCTCATGAACCAGTTACATCCTCACAAACCAGAGCGACGTTCTCACAAACCAGAGCGACGTTCTCACAAACCAGAGCGACGTCCTCATGAACCAGTTACATCCTCACAAACCAGAGCGACGTCCTCACAAACCAGAGCGACGTCCTCATGAACCAGTTACGTCCTCACAAACCAGAGCGAGGTCCTCATGAACCAGTTACGTCCTCACAAACCAGAGCGACGTCCTCACAAACCAGAGCGACGTCCTCATGAACCAGTTACATCCTCACAAACCAGAGCGACGTCCTCACAAACCAGAGCGACGTCCTCATGAACCAGTTACGTCCTCACAAACCAGAGCGAGGTCCTCATGAACCAGTTACGTCCTCACAAACCAGAGCGACGTCCTCACAAACCAGAGCGACGTTCTCACAAACCAGAGCGATGTCCTCATGAACCAGTTACATCCTCACAAACCAGAGCGATGTCCTCACAAACCAGAGCGACGTTCTCACAAACCAGAGCGACGTCCTCATGAACCAGTTACATCCTCACAAACCAGAGCGACGTTCTCACAAACCAGAGCGACGTTCTCACAAACCAGAGCGACTTCCTCATGAACCAGTTACATCCTCACAAACCAGAGCGACGTTCTCACAAACCAGAGCGACGTCCTCATGAACCAGTTACATCCTCACAAACCAGAGCGACTTCCTCACAAACCAGAGCGACTTCCTCACAAACCAGAGCGATGTCCTCATGAACCAGTTACATCCTCACAAACCAGAGCAACGTTCTCACAAACCAGAGCGACGTCCTCATGAACCAGTTACATCCTCACAAACCAGAACGACGTTCTCACAAACCAGAGCGACGTTCTCACAAACCAGAGCGACGTTCTCAAAAACCAGAGCAACGTCCTCATGAACCAGTTACATCCTCACAAACCAGAGCGACGTTCTCACAAACCAGAGCGACGTTCTCACAAACCAGAGCGACTTACTCATGAACCAGTTACATCCTCACAAACCAGAGCGACGTTCTCACAAACCAGAGCGATGTTCTCACAAACCAGAGCGACGTCCTCACAAACCAGAGCAACGTTCTCACAAACCAGAGCGACGTCCTCATGAACCAGTTACATCCTCACAAACCAGAGCGACGTCCTCATGAACCAGTTACATCCTCACAAACCAGAGCGACGTCCTCATGAACCAGTTACGTCCTCACAAACCAGAGCGACGTCCTCACAAACCAGAGCGACGTTCTCACAAACCAGAGCGATGTCCTCATGAACCAGTTACATCCTCACAAACCAGAGCGATGTCCTCACAAACCAGAGCGACGTTCTCACAAACCAGAGCGACGTCCTCACAAACCAGAGCGACGTCCTCATGAACCAGTTACATCCTCACAAACCAGAGCGACGTTCTCACAAACCAGAGCGACGTTCTCACAAACCAGAGCGACTTCCTCATGAACCAGTTACATCCTCACAAACCAGAGCGACGTTCTAACAAACCAGAGCGACGTTCTCACAAACCAGAGCGACGTCCTCACAAACCAGAGCGACGTCCTCATGAACCAGTTACATCCTCACAAACCAGAGCGACGTCCTCACAAACCAGAGCAACGTTCTCACAAACCAGAGCGACGTCCTCACAAACCAGAGCGACGTCCTCATGAACCAGTTACATCCTCACAAACCAGAGCGACGTCCTCACAAACCAGAGCGACGTCCTCACAAACCAGAACGACGTCCTCACAAACCAGAGCGACGTCCTCACAAACCAGAGCGACGTTCTCACAAACCAGAGCGACGTCCTCACAAACCAGAGCGACATCCTCACAAACCAGAGCAATGTTCTCACAAACCAGAGCGACGTCCTCATGAACCAGTTACATCCTCACAAACCAGAGCGACGTCCTCACAAACCAGAGCGACGTCCTCATGAACCAGTTACATCCTCACAAACCAGAGCGAGGTCCTCATGAACCAGTTACGTCCTCACAAACCAGAGCGACGTCCTCACAAACCAGAGCGACGTTCTCACAAACCAGAGCGATGTCCTCATGAACCAGTTACATCCTCACAAACCAGAGCGATGTCCTCACAAACCAGAGCGACGTTCTCACAAACCAGAGCGACGTCCTCACAAACCAGAGCGACGTCCTCATGAACCAGTTACATCCTCACAAACCAGAGCGACGTTCTCACAAACCAGAGCGACGTTCTCACAAACCAGAGCGACTTCCTCATGAACCAGTTACATCCTCACAAACCAGAGCGACGTTCTCACAAACCAGAGCGACGTCCTCATGAACCAGTTACATCCTCACAAACCAGAGCGACTTCCTCACAAACCAGAGCGACGTTCTCACAAACCAGAGCGATGTCCTCATGAACCAGTTACATCCTCACAAACCAGAGCAACGTTCTCACAAACCAGAGCGACGTCCTCATGAACCAGTTACATCCTCACAAACCAGAACGACGTTCTCACAAACCAGAGCGACGTTCTCACAAACCAGAGCGACGTTCTCAAAAACCAGAGCAACGTCCTCATGAACCAGTTACATCCTCACAAACCAGAGCGACGTTCTCACAAACCAGAGCGACGTTCTCACAAACCAGAGCGACTTACTCATGAACCAGTTACATCCTCACAAACCAGAGCGACGTTCTCACAAACCAGAGCGATGTTCTCACAAACCAGAGCGACGTCCTCACAAACCAGAGCAACGTTCTCACAAACCAGAGCGACGTCCTCATGAACCAGTTACATCCTCACAAACCAGAGCGACGTCCTCATGAACCAGTTACATCCTCACAAACCAGAGCGACGTCCTCATGAACCAGTTACGTCCTCACAAACCAGAGCGACGTCCTCACAAACCAGAGCGACGTTCTCACAAACCAGAGCGATGTCCTCATGAACCAGTTACATCCTCACAAACCAGAGCGATGTCCTCACAAACCAGAGCGACGTTCTCACAAACCAGAGCGACGTCCTCACAAACCAGAGCGACGTCCTCATGAACCAGTTACATCCTCACAAACCAGAGCGACGTTCTCACAAACCAGAGCGACGTTCTCACAAACCAGAGCGACTTCCTCATGAACCAGTTACATCCTCACAAACCAGAGCGACGTTCTCACAAACCAGAGCGACGTTCTCACAAACCAGAGCGACGTCCTCACAAACCAGAGCGACGTCCTCATGAACCAGTTACATCCTCACAAACCAGAGCGACGTCCTCACAAACCAGAGCAACGTTCTCACAAACCAGAGCGACGTCCTCACAAACCAGAGCGACGTCCTCATGAACCAGTTACATCCTCACAAACCAGAGCGACGTCCTCATGAACCAGTTACGTCCTCACAAACCAGAGCGACGTCCTCACAAACCAGAGCGACGTCCTCACAAACCAGAGCGACGTCCTCACAAACCAGAGCGACGTCCTCATGAACCAGTTACATCCTCACAAACCAGAGCGACGTCCTCACAAACCAGAGCGACGTCCTCACAAACCAGAGCGACGTCCTCACAAACCAGAGCGACGTCCTCATGAACCAGTTACATCCTCACAAACCAGAGCGACATTCTCACAAACCAGAGCGACGTTCTCACAAACAAGAGCGACGTCCTCATGAACCAGTTACATCCTCACAAACCAGAGCAACGTTCTCACAAACCAGAGCGACGTCCTCATGAACCAGTTACATCCTCACAAACCAGAACGACGTTCTCACAAACCAGAGCGACGTTCTCACAAACCAGAGCGACGTTCTCACAAACCAGAGCAACATCCTCATGAACCAGTTACATCCTCACAAACCAGAGCGACGTTCTCACAAACCAGAGCGACGTTCTCACAAACCAGAGCGACTTCCTCATGAACCAGTTACATCCTCACAAACCAGAGCGACGTTCTCACAAACCAGAGCAATGTTCTCACAAACCAGAGCGACGTCCTCACAAACCAGAGCGACGTTCTCACAAACCAGAGCGACGTCCTCATGAACCAGTTACATCCTCACAAACCAGAGCGACGTCCTCACAAACCAGAGCGACGTCCTCATGAACCAGTTACATCCTCACAAACCAGAGCGACGTCCTCACAAACCAGAGCGACGTCCTCATGAACCAGTTACGTCCTCACAAACCAGAGCGAGGTCCTCATGAACCAGTTACGTCCTCACAAACCAGAGCGACGTTCTCACAAACCAGAGCGACGTCCTCACAAACCAGAGCGACGTCCTCACAAACCAGAGCGACGTCCTCATGAACCAGTTACATCCTCACAAACCAGAGCGACGTCCTCACAAACCAGAGCGACGTCCTCACAAACCAGAGCGACGTCCTCACAAACCAGAGCGACGTCCTCATGAACCAGTTACATCCTCACAAACCAGAGCGACATTCTCACAAACCAGAGCGACGTTCTCACAAACAAGAGCGACGTCCTCATGAACCAGTTACATCCTCACAAACCAGAGCAACGTTCTCACAAACCAGAGCGACGTCCTCATGAACCAGTTACATCCTCACAAACCAGAACGACGTTCTCACAAACCAGAGCGACGTTCTCACAAACCAGAGCGACGTTCTCACAAACCAGAGCAACATCCTCATGAACCAGTTACATCCTCACAAACCAGAGCGACGTTCTCACAAACCAGAGCGACGTTCTCACAAACCAGAGCGACTTCCTCATGAACCAGTTACATCCTCACAAACCAGAGCGACGTTCTCACAAACCAGAGCAATGTTCTCACAAACCAGAGCGACGTCCTCACAAACCAGAGCGACGTTCTCACAAACCAGAGCGACGTCCTCATGAACCAGTTACATCCTCACAAACCAGAGCGACGTCCTCACAAACCAGAGCGACGTCCTCATGAACCAGTTACATCCTCACAAACCAGAGCGACGTCCTCACAAACCAGAGCGACGTCCTCATGAACCAGTTACGTCCTCACAAACCAGAGCGAGGTCCTCATGAACCAGTTACGTCCTCACAAACCAGAGCGACGTCCTCACAAACCAGAGCGACGTTCTCACAAACCAGAGCGATGTCCTCATGAACCAGTTACATCCTCACAAACCAGAGCGATGTCCTCACAAACCAGAGCGACGTTCTCACAAACCAGAGCGACGTCCTCATGAACCAGTTACATCCTCACAAACCAGAGCGACGTTCTCACAAACCAGAGCGACGTTCTCACAAACCAGAGCGACTTCCTCATGAACCAGTTACATCCTCACAAACCAGAGCGACGTTCTCACAAACCAGAGCGACGTCCTCATGAACCAGTTACATCCTCACAAACCAGAGCGACTTCCTCACAAACCAGAGCGACTTCCTCACAAACCAGAGCGATGTCCTCATGAACCAGTTACATCCTCACAAACCAGAGCAACGTTCTCACAAACCAGAGCGACGTCCTCATGAACCAGTTACATCCTCACAAACCAGAACGACGTTCTCACAAACCAGAGCGACGTTCTCACAAACCAGAGCGACGTTCTCAAAAACCAGAGCAACGTCCTCATGAACCAGTTACATCCTCACAAACCAGAGCGACGTTCTCACAAACCAGAGCGACGTTCTCACAAACCAGAGCGACTTACTCATGAACCAGTTACATCCTCACAAACCAGAGCGACGTTCTCACAAACCAGAGCGATGTTCTCACAAACCAGAGCGACGTCCTCACAAACCAGAGCAACGTTCTCACAAACCAGAGCGACGTCCTCATGAACCAGTTACATCCTCACAAACCAGAGCGACGTCCTCATGAACCAGTTACATCCTCACAAACCAGAGCGACGTCCTCATGAACCAGTTACGTCCTCACAAACCAGAGCGACGTCCTCACAAACCAGAGCGACGTTCTCACAAACCAGAGCGATGTCCTCATGAACCAGTTACATCCTCACAAACCAGAGCGATGTCCTCACAAACCAGAGCGACGTTCTCACAAACCAGAGCGACGTCCTCACAAACCAGAGCGACGTTCTCACAAACCAGAGCGACGTCCTCATGAACCAGTTACATCCTCACAAACCAGAGCGACATTCTCACAAACCAGAGCGACGTTCTCACAAACAAGAGCGACGTCCTCATGAACCAGTTACATCCTCACAAACCAGAGCAACGTTCTCACAAACCAGAGCGACGTCCTCATGAACCAGTTACATCCTCACAAACCAGAACGACGTTCTCATGAACCAGTTACATCCTCACAAACCAGAGCGACGTCCTCACAAACCAGAGCGACGTCCTCATGAACCAGTTACATCCTCACAAACCAGAACGACGTCCTCACAAACCAGAGCGACGTCCTCACAAACCAGAGCGACGTTCTCACAAACCAGAGCGACGTCCTCACAAACCAGAGCGACGTCCTCACAAACCAGAGCGACGTCCTCATGAACCAGTTACATCCTCACAAACCAGAGCGACGTCCTCACAAACCAGAGCGACGTCCTCACAAACCAGAGCGACGTTCTCACAAACCAGAGCGACGTCCTCATGAACCAGTTACATCCTCACAAACCAGAGCGACATTCTCACAAACCAGAGCGACGTTCTCACAAACAAGAGCGACGTCCTCATGAACCAGTTACATCCTCACAAACCAGAGCAACGTTCTCACAAACCAGAGCGACGTCCTCATGAACCAGTTACATCCTCACAAACCAGAACGACGTTCTCATGAACCAGTTACATCCTCACAAACCAGAGCGACGTCCTCACAAACCAGAGCGACGTCCTCATGAACCAGTTACATCCTCACAAACCAGAGCGACGTCCTCACAAACCAGAGCGACGTCCTCATGAACCAGTTACGTCCTCACAAACCAGAGCGACGTCCTCACAAACCAGAGCGACGTTCTCACAAACCAGAGCGACGTCCTCATGAACCAGTTACATCCTCACAAACCAGAGCGACGTCCTCACAAACCAGAGCGATGTTCTCACAAACCAGAGCGACGTCCTCACAAACCAGAGCGACGTCCTCATGAACCAGTTACATCCTCACAAACCAGAGCGACGTTCTCACAAACCAGAGCGACGTTCTCACAAACCAGAGCGACTTCCTCATGAACCAGTTACATCCTCACAAACCAGAGCGACGTCCTCACAAACCACAGTGACGTTCTCACAAACCAGTTACATCCTCACAAACCAGAGCGACGTCCTCACAAACCAGAGCAACGTTCTCACAAACCAGAGCGACGTCCTCACAAACCAGAGCGACGTCCTCATGAACCAGTTACATCCTCACCAACCAGAGCGACGTCCTCACAAACCAGAGCGACGTCCTCATGAACCAGTTACATCCTCACAAACCAGAGCGACATCCTCACAAACCAGAGTGACGTCCTCACAAACCAGAGCGACGTTCTCACAAACCAGAGCGACGTCCTCATGAACCAGTTACATCCTCACAAACCAGAGCGATGTCCTCACAAACCAGAGCGACGTTCTCACAAACCAGAGCGACGTCCTCACAAACCAGAGCGACGTCCTCATGAACCAGTTACATCCTCACAAACCAGAGCGACATCCTCACAAACCAGAGCGACGTTCTCACAAACCAGAGCGACGTCCTCATGAACCAGTTACATCCTCACAAACCAGAGAGACGTTCTCACAAACCAGAGCGACGTTCTCACAAACCAGAGTGACGTCCTCATGAACCAGTTACATCCTCACAAACCAGAGAGACGTCCTCACAAACAAGAGCAACGTTCTCACAAACCAGAGCGACGTTCTCACAAACCAGAGCTCCAGGCTCTCTGGCCTCAGCTCTGAGCTCCAACCCCTCCCATCTGAGAGGGCTGGAATTGAGTAACAACAACTTGCAAAGTTCAGGAGTGAAGCTGCTGTCTGCTGGACTGGAGAGTCCACACTGTGCACTGGAAACTCTCAGGTCAGAATTCATCAACCTGCTCAACTGATCACTATTTAAACTGTGATTTATATGACTTGATAAACACCTGGACAATTTCTCTACTCAAATTATTTTCAGACCAGTTGTGTGTTTAGACCCTGTGAATAACTTTCTACTAATATATTTCCATTTGTTTTGTTCTGTCTCCGCTGTTGGAACCTGAAATACGAGAGAGGAGTTTTAGATACAAAAACTGAATGAAGAACTGTGTAATTGTGGCCCAAAGTTACACACATGCAGACAGTTATTCAGTGATCAGTGTTTTGTAACAGTTATAGTTTCTTTTAATTTCAGTGCAGTATCTGTGCTGGGATGATTGATTGAGTGATTTTTAGGCACAATGGTGATATGACAGTGCACCCCAGCTGTTATGTGGTTAACCACCATTTGATTCTTCTTTTGTTTCATACAACCTTTAAACTCTGGATGATTCTTGAAACTGTGTGAAGTGTAGTCAGCGAGTATGAGTGAAGGAGTCAGAAATGTTTTCTTACTGTGCCACATTAGTTGGGATTCCTGATCTGTATTCAACTGCGAGCATCTGATACGGAGTCATTTACCTCTGTGACATGTTGGAGGTTTGATCTTCTTACAAACTGTAGTCATATCTGTCACCTGCAGCTCTTCATCTTAGCAGCTCATTGTGGCTGCTTCTTCTTTCACTATTCTTTATTTAGACCTATTTTTAGCAGTGAAGAGTTAGCAGACGCTAACATCATGTTGACTAAGGTTACAGAAAGCTGGAACTGCCTCACAATACAAACCTTACTGTGGTTGGCCATTTGAATTTAGAAGTAGTGAATGGAAGTATTAAGTTTAACTTTAAAGATTACAGAAACACACTAGTGATGAAAGTAATAAAGACACTACCTTCCAGTCCTGCAGTGATCTCAGATCATGTGACATATATGTTGTTTTGTGTGTCTGCAGCCTGTCAGGATGTCTGATCACAGAGGAAGGCTGTGCAGCTCTGTCCTCAGCTCTGAGCTCCAACCCCTCCCATCTGAGAGAGCTGAATCTGAGCTACAATCATCCAGGAGACTCAGGAGAGAAGCTGCTGGACTGGAGGATCCACACTGGAGACTGGAGACTCTCAGGTATGGATAGACAGGTGGACTCTCTCAGGTATGGACCAACTCAGTCTCACAGCAATTCATGAAATAGTCATGTAATTTAATCTATCTATTCGTGTACATTGACACGATTTTTCCATTTATTTTGTGACAGTCCGCACAACTTTCAAACTAATGTATTTCAGGTGGAAGTAGGTTTTTTTCCTGCAGCAGGTTTTTCTCCTGTCCTCCCCAATATTTTGAGTCACCAGCCGCCACTGATATAACTATATATATATTATATATGTTCAGACGTGGCGCTGAAGTAAATCAATAGGACGGGCATTTGATTTTCATGAGGGGGCACAATGCATTGTATATTTGTTTAACCTGTTATCAAACAAGTTGAACACAGCTTTGGACGGAGGATACACAGACCCCCGGTCCTTGTGAAAGAAAACTGAATAGTAGGTTATCATTTTATAAATCTTTTGTTTATATGTTGCAAATGTTTTTAAACTAAGGGGTCAGTGGTTGTTGTCAACTGAATGTGATGTAATGTCATTGTCATTTTGGTATACATGCTGGTGAAGAAATCCTGCTCCTAGTCTAGTTGAACTCTTGAACTTGTTTCTATCTGAGGGCTGCTTGCTGACCTCTGGGGTTAGCTAGAGATATCTTTGTCTTAAGCCTGCTGTTTTAGAGACTGTGTGGATCATGAGATATCTAGACAAGCTAAAGTTGAAGGATGTCCATGGTTGAAGTTATTGATTGACCATGAGGTCTCTGTTAGATCGTATGACCATACTTGTTTGTAAGAAGGTGTAACAGTTTGTGGAAGTGTCTATTAGGGACCAGACTGTTTTAGCTTTCATTCTGGAGAGGTATAAAGCTGTCTGGTTTGGGTTAACAATCTTTAGAGAAAGGGCCGGCTGAACAACATGCTTTCTCTCCAAAAATACAAGATGATTGTATTTTTGTTTGTGTTTGGACATTTGTATAATTGTTACTGATGGTGTGATGGATTGTACAGCGTCTACAACTGCGTCAACAAGTAACAATGTTTAATGCTTTCTTTGTGTCTCTGTGTGGTTCTTGAGCAATGATAAAACATTTCCACAACATCCTCCCGCCAGTTAAAAAGGAACAAATTTAGTCTTTGCAAACAGAAATGATGTCTGTGTTAATTTGCATATAGAGCGAGGAAGTGAGATCCGAATAACAAGTGGTCACTCAAGACGCATGTTAATACCAGGCGTAAACAGACGTACTTGGAGCTGTCCACTTGTGATCAGATCACCTGAGACGGATGTTAATACCAGGTGTAAACAGGGACTAAGATGCAAGGAAAAGAAGCAAGTGAGGGAAACGTGGATGCAATTTAAGAGACTTGAGATGCAACCAAGGAAACAAAGCGAGGAGAGAGGAAACGAGAACATTTGTTTTTAGAGACATGAGACATCCTTTCCTCTGAAGTGTCACATGAAGCGACGTCCGTTTCTGATGAGGGCGACAGCTGATCACAGCTGATCAGCTGTCAGTCAGTTTTAACAGCTGTAGAAACTTCTGATTAATACTAATAAATGTTCACAGTTATCACTGCAGCAGCTGTTTCCTCTCTGCAGCTGTTACCTGTTTAACAAACATAAATAACAACCTGCATTCTGCATTTATACTGTGTCCTGCTCAGAGGCACAGGAACCATTTCTACTCACAGAATGCATTTATATTATTTATTGATTATTTGCATCTGTATTGTTTGATATTCTGATAGTGAATTCATTATTTAATAACCCAGAATATGATCAGAGTGTCTTTTGAACACTGGAAAATATGTATTTGGCTAAATGTTTCAGGGAAAATGGAAATGATGTAACTCATATCAAACCCGACGCTCAGGAATTTTCAGCCTCACATGTGACTGAATGTAAATGAGGATAAATGATGTAAAATATAAATGTGTTGAACTGTTATTATGGATCAAATTAAGGTCAGGGAGGGAGGGATTGTCTGAACGCAGCGTTGTGGCGCTGTTGCTTTGTCTCGGGGGAAACAAAGGAAAGAGCACCGCGTGGTCGGACCTCAGCGGGTACACGAAGGCCTTCTCTGTGTGACCTCGCGGTTTGAGGCCCAACAGAGTGATGAGAGAAGCTGCTGCATCAAATCTACCCATTTAAAACATTAAAACATCACATAACTGAGAGCTGAAGGAACAACATGGTATTTATCAATCAATCAATCAATCATCAATCAATGTTTGGGCTGAAACTAAACATTTGAAGAGATTACAGCGGCGACGTGCCAAGTTTATTGTATTTTTATAAAAACGAAGGATTGAAAAATGCAGAGCAGGTGAGTCGGTGTTCAGACAGACGCAGCACACGGACAACAAGATGAGCTCTGATTGGTCGTCACACGTAGATGTCTTCTGCATCCACTGACGGCTGCTGTGTGATTGGTGTTTCCTTGGAAACGGCAGGATCACAGGGAACTGTGGAGAGTAGAGCATGTTAGCATGTTAGCATGTGTGTGTGTGTGTGTGTGTGTGTGTGTGTGTGTGTGTGTGTGTACCATAATCACACTCCTCCTCTTTCTTGTTGTTGCCATGGTGACTGTGCATCGTCATGTAAACATTTTCCTCCGTGGGTCCTGCAGCAGGAGAGCAGATTAATCACATGGAAGTCTTACCCTTAGGGAGCACTTCTTTACTAGATATGATCAATCTGTCTTTAGTAACAGGCTATGTACCACAGTCCTTTAAAGTAGCTGTAATTAAACCTCTTCTTAAGAAGCCTATTCTTGATTCAGGTGTTTTAGCCAATTATAGACCTATATCTAACCTTCCATTTCTCTCTAAGATCCTTGAGAAAGCAGTCTCTAATCAGTTATGTGACTTTCTACATAACAATAGTTTATTTGAGGATTTTCAGTCAGGATTTAGAGGCATCATAGCACAGAGACAGCACTGGTGAAAGTCACTAATGACCTCCTAACTGCATCGGACAAAGGATTTGTCTCTATACTTGTCCTGTTAGATCTCAGTGCTGCATTCGACACAATTGACCATCAAATCCTTTTGCAGAGACTGGAACATTTAATTGGCATTAAAGGAACTGCATTAAGCTGGTTTAAGTCCTATTTATCAGACCGATTTCAGTTTGTACATGTTAATGATGAATCCTCCATGAAGGCAAAAGTTAGACACGGAGTTCCACAAGGTTCTGTACTTGGACCAATTCTATTCACCTTGTATATGCTTCCTTTAGGTAATATTATTAGGAAACACTCCATAAATGTTCAGTGTTATGCAGATGATACCCAATTATATTTATCAGCTATCAGGCTCCTCTCCTGTGGAACCATCTTCCAGATTGGGTCCGGGGTGCAGACACCCTCTCTATGTTTAAGAGTAGGCTTCAAACTTTCCTTTTTGATAAAGCTTATAGTTAGGGCCGACCAGGCTCGCCTTGGATCAGCCCTTAGTTATGCTGCTATAGGCCTAGACTGCTGGGGGACTTCCCATGATGCACTGGGCTCCTCTCTCCTCCTCCTCCTCTGCATCTGGGATGCAGGCTCTGGCCTTGCTGCTGTTTGTTGTTGCTAGTCATGTATCTATTGTTGTTGTTGTTGTTGTTTTTGTTATTATTATGCTTCTCTGTGTCTCCCTCCTTTCCCTCCAGACGGCGCCACCTAGAGTCCTGAGATAACGTCTGTTGGGATTTGATGCTTTATAAATAAAAATAGAAATGAACTGAGTTCATAATGTTGTATTAATATTAATCTGCAGAGATTATAGATGAACCTCTTGCTCATGTCAGAGCTCAGACTGTCTCTGATTGGCTGCTGTACCTGCAGTCCTCATCCTCTGGCTCCTCCTCCTCCTCAGGATGAAGACGGTGATGAAGATCAGCAGCAGAAACATCAGGAGGGAGCAAACCGACACAGACGACAGCAAACTGCTGCTGCTGCTGCTGCTGCTGCTGCCGCTGCTGCTGCTGCTGCTGCTGCTGACATCTGCTGACACACAGCAAACACTCAGAGATTCATCACTGCTGCTGATCAGCTGATCGACGGGCTGATCAGGATCAGCTGATCAGCTGATCGAAGCACCGTCACTCCATAAACAGGTCGATGTAACGTCTTTGACTCAGACAGATGATGTCATCCTGCTGATCAGGAAACATCCTGCAGCTGTTGGACTCAGTTTGACCTTTAACCTTTGACCTTTGACCTGGACGACTGCTGCTGACGGTCAGAATATTATTATCATTTATCAGAAGTGACAGTTATTGATACATTCAGCAGTACGTTGCAAATATATTCTCATCTGAGGTTTTCATACTTCCTGCGTTACGTCACACTGATGTTTACTTTCTTTGTTTGTTTTTCATACAAACATTCACGTGAAAAACATGTCGGACTGAACCAGCTGACTGTTTATAAACAACAGCTGGAATAAATAATAATATAAAATATATATAAATAATAAATAAACTGTTTATAAACAACAGCTGGAATAAATAATAATATAAAATATATATAAATAATAAATAAAACTCAAACACTGAAACCTGTAAAGCTCTCAGGAGAACAAATACTTTTACTATTTCTACTAAAGGACAGTAGTACACACCACAGTACACTAGTGTGTACTACTGTATAATAGTGTGTACTAATGTACAGTAGTGTGTACTACTGTGTAATAGTGTGTACTAATGTACAGTAGTGCATACTACAGTACATTAGTGTGTACTACTGTATAATAGTGCATACTAAAGTACAGTAGTGTGTACTACTGTATAATAGTGTGTACTAATGTACAGTAGTGTGTACTACTGTATAATAGTGTGTACTAATGTACAGTAGTGTGTACTACTGTATAATAGTGTGTACTAAAGTACAGTAGTGTGTACTACTGTATAATAGTGCATACTAAAGTACAGTAGTGTGTACTACTGTATAATAGTGTGTACTAATGTACAGTAGTGCATACTACAGTACAGTAGTGTGTACTACTGTATAATGGTAAGTACTAATGCACAGTAGTACACACTACAATACACTAGTGTGTACTACTGTATAATAGTGCATACTAAAGTACAGTAGTGTGTACTACTGTATAATAGTGTGTACTAATGCACAGTAGTACACACTACAATACACTAGTGTGTACTACCGTACATTAGTGTGTACTAATGTACAGTAGTGTGTACTACTGTGTAATAGTGCATACTACAGTACATTAGTGTGTACTACTGTATAATAGTGCATACTAAAGTACAGTAGTGTGTACTACCGTACATTAGTGTGTACTAATGTACAGTAGTGTGTACTACTGTGTAATAGTGCATACTAAAGTACAGTAGTGTGTACTACTGTATAATAGTGTGTACTAATGTACAGTAGTACACACTACAGTACAGTAGTGTGTACTACTGTATAATAGTGTGTACTAATGTACAGTAGTGTGTACTACTGTGTAATAGTGTGTACTAATGTACAGTAGTGCATACTACAGTACATTAGTGTGTACTACTATATAATAGTGCATACTAAAGTACAGTAGTGTGTACTACTGTATAATAGTGTGTACTAATGTACAGTAGTACATACTACAGTACAGTAGTGTGTACTACCGTATAATGGTAAGTACTAATGCACAGTAGTACACACTACAGTACACTAGTGTGTACTACCGTACATTACTGTGTACTAATGTACAGTAGTGTGTACTACTGTATAATAGGGTGTACTAAAGTACAGTAGTGTGTACTACTGTATAATAGTGCGTACTAAAGTACAGTATTGTGTACTACTGTATAATAGTGTGTACTAATGTACAGTAGTGCATACTACAGTATAGTAGTGTGTACTACTGTATAATAGTGTGTACTAATGTACAGTAGTGTGTACTACTGTGTAATAGTGTGTACTAATGTACAGTAGTGTGTACTAATGTATAATAGTGCATACTAAAATACAGTAGTGTGTACTACTGTATAATAGTGCGTACTAATGTACAGTGGTGTGTACTACTGTACAGTAGTGTGTACTGATGTACAGTAGTGTGTACTACTGTATAATAGTGTGTACTAAAGTACACTAGTGTGTTCTACTGTATAATAGTGTGTACTAATGTACAGTAGTGCATACTACAGTACAGTAGTGTGTACTACAGTATAGTAGTGTGTACTACTGTATAATAGTGTGTACTAATGTACACTAGTGTGTACTACTGTATAATAGTGTATACTAATGTACAGTAGTGCATACTACAGTATAGTAGTGTGTACTAATGTACAGTAGTGTGTACTACTGTGTAATAGTGTGTACTAATGTACAGTAGTGCATACTACAGTACAGTAGTGTGTACTACTGTATAATAGTGCATACTAAATTACAGTAGTGTGTACTACTGTATAATAGTGTGTACTAATGTACAGTAGTGCATACAACAGTACAGTAGTGTGTACTACAGTATAGTAGTGTGTACTACTGTATAATAGTGTGTACTAATGTACAGTAGTGTGTACTACTGTATAATAGTGTATACTAATGTACAGTAGTGCATACTACAGTATAGTAGTGTGTACTACTGTATAATAGTGTGTACTAATGTACAGTAGTGTGTACTACTGTATAATAGTGTGTACTAATGTACAGTAGTGCGTACTACAGTACAGTAGTGTGTACTACTGTATAATAGTGTGTACTAATGTACAGTAGTATGTACTACAGTACAGTAGTGTGTACTACTGTATAATAGTGCATACTAATGTACAGTAGTGCATACTAATGTACAGTAGTGCATACTACAGTACAGTAGTGTGTGCTACAGTACAGTAGTGTGTACTACTGTATAATAGTGCATACTTAAGTACAGTAGTGTGTACTACAGTACAGTAGTGTGTACTACTGTATAATAGTGTGTACTAATGTACAGTAGTGTGTGCTACAGTACAGTAGTGTGTACTACTGTATAATAATGCATACTACAGTACAGTAGTGTGTACTACAGTATAGTAATGTGTACTACTGTATAATAGTGTGTACTAAAGTACAGTAGTGTGTACTACTGTATAATAGTGTGTACTAATGTACAGTAGTGGATACTACAGTACAGTAGTGTGTACTACTGTATAATAGTGTGTACTAATGTACAGTAGTGCGTACTACAGTACAGTAGTGTGTACTACTGTATAATAGTGTGTACTAATGTACAGTAGTGTGTACTACTGTATAATAGTGTGTACTAATGTACAGTAGTGCGTACTACAGTACAGTAGTGTGTACTACTGTATAATAGTGTGTACTAATGTACAGTAGTGCGTACTACAGTACAGTAGTGTGTACTACTGTATAATAGTGTGTACTAATGTACAGTAGTATGTACTACAGTACAGTAGTGTGTACTACTGTATAATAGTGCATACTAATGTACAGTAGTGTGTACTGCTGTATAATAGTGCATACTTAAGTACAGTAGTGTGTACTACAGTACAGTAGTGTGTACTACTGTATAATAATGCATACTACAGTACAGTAGTGTGTACTACAGTATAGTAATGTGTACTACTGTATAATAGTGTGTACTAAAGTACAGTAGTGTGTACTACTGTATAATAGTGTGTACTAATGTACAGTAGTATGTACTACAGTACAGTAGTGTGTACTACTGTATAATAGTGCATACTAATGTACAGTAGTGCATACTACAGTACAGTAGTGTGTGCTACAGTACAGTAGTGTGTACTACTGTATAATAGTGCATACTAAAGTACAGTAGAGTGTACTACTGTATAATAGTGCATACTTAAGTACAGTAGTGTGTACTACAGTACAGTAGTGTGTACTACTGTATAATAGTGTGTACTAATGTACAGTAGTGTGTACTACAGTACAGTAGTGTGTGCTACAGTACAGTAGTGTGTACTACTGTATAATAATGCATACTACAGTATAGTAGTGTGTACTACTGTATAATAGTGCGTACTAAAGTACAGTAGTGTGTACTACTGTATAATAGTGTGTACTAATATACAGTAGTCCATACTACAGTATAGTAGTGTGTACTACTATATAATAGTGCGTACTAAAGTACAGTAGTGTGTACTACTGTATAATAGTGTGTACTACAGTACAGTAGTGTGTACTACAGTACAGTGGTGTGTACTATTGTATAATAGTGTGTACTACAGTACAGTAGTGTGTACTACAGTACAGTGGTGTGTACTACTGTATAATAGTGTGTACTACTGTATCATAGTGTGTACTACAGTACAGTAGTGTGTACTACAGTACAGTGGTGTGTACTATTGTATAATAGTGTGTACTACAGTACAGTAGTGTGTACTACAGTACAGTGGTGTGTACTACTGTATAATAGTGTGTACTACTGTATCATAGTGTGTACTACAGTACAGTAGTGTGTACTACAGTACAGTGGTGTGTACTACTGTATAATAGTGTGTACTACAGTACAGTAGTGTGTACTACAGTACAGTGGTGTGTACTACTGTATAATAGTGTGTACTACAGTACAGTAGTGTGTACTACAGTACAGTAGTGTGTACTACAGTACAGTAGTGCATACTAATGTACAGTAGTGTGTACTACAGTACAGTAGTGTGTACTACAGTACAGTAGTGTGTACTACAGTACAGTGGTGTGTACTACAGTACAGTATTGTGTACTACTGACCTTCCACAGTGAGCAGGAAGCGTTTCTTCAGCAGACAGTACCCTCCCTTGTCAAACGCCTCAACGCTGTAGTTTCCTGCGTCTTCAGCCTGAACGTGGTTGAACCTCAGCGAGCCGTCCTTCTGCAGGTCGCAGCGTCCGTGGTCACATGTGGTTTTGTTTTTCTTCAGCAGCCGCTCGTTGTTGTGGTTCCAGTTGACGTGACTTATGGCCTCTATCTGTCCCCCCTGCAGGTCAGAGGTCAGCACCACCTCCTTCCCGCAGACTGCAGACACTGGCAGCACCTCTACAGAGGCAGCTGGGGTCAAAGGTCACACACACACACACATACACACATATCAGCTAGCTCATCACATGACCTCCCTCACTGTTACCATGGAAACAAAGAAAGTAAAAAGAGCAGTGAAATGAGAGTTTCTGATAAACATCCATCCACTGATCATTTTCTCAGTTAACTGATCAATTCATCTTCTGATCCATAAAGCATTTCATTGAAGGTTGTGATGACAACATGAAGGTTGATGTTCTGCCTGTAAATACTACATTACCCATGATGCTCAGCTGCTGCTGCGAACAACAACAATGACTGTCAACTGGTTAATAACCTTTAAAGCTCTGTGATTGGATGATAGTTAGTGAAATGCATCCTGGGAGTCCTAGCTGACTTCAGTGTTTGTGTCTCGTCTCACCTGTCTGAGCGTCACTCTTCATCATCATCACCACCATCATCATCATCATCATCATCATCATCGTCATCATCGTCATCATCAACTCTGCAGCTGCATGAGTCTGTTGGCCCCGCCCCCTCAGCTGTCAATCACTCTGAGGAGGAAACACACACTTTCAGTGGTTACAGTGTGTGTGTGTGTGTTTCTGTAACTCAGCTGCTTTATAAATCTCCATCTTCCATTCTGAATTATCTAACCAGGACATAATAATAATAATAATAATAATTAAACATTGTATTCATAGAGCAGTTTTCATGGTTCTCAAAGACACTTTATAAAAGTTAAAATGTTGATATAAAACACTTTAACAGCATCGTTGACTAAAAACATAATAAGACGAACAGATGAACTGAACCTCAGACCTGCTTTGATTGTATTTATTGATCGGGACAGTGCGCAGTTTTAAACATTAAAGATGAACCCACAACGTCATCTAGAAATGGGTCAGGGTTGTAAAAGCAGGACTACGACCATAGATGGAGTTTAGACTCATCGATCACACAGCTGATTGGTGTTTAGTAGATGTTTTCATTTGGTTTTAACGCAGTAGTACAGTAATAATCATAATAATAACAATATAATAATTATAGTTTAATCTGTTTCATGATCTGTTGATCTAACATCAGTATCTACAGTTTCAGATCAGATTCACATCACAAACTCGTTAATTCTGATGTTTCTTCCTCTGAAACATCGTTGTTTATTATTTTGCTGTGATGTGTTGTTTATCTTCCTGTTTGTGTGTAAGCTGCTGATCGCTGGTTACTGCTGCTAATAAACAGAAACAGAGAGAGAAGACCTGCAGCAGCTGCAGTAATGTGTTTATCTGAAGTTGTCTGAAGAATGAAAACACAGAGTGATGAATCTTTCTCTACTCGTACAGCCGGACAACCAGTCTCAGCTTACATACAGTATGTCCTAGCAGGAATTACACAGAGAGACGGTAATAAAATAATAAAGCACGTAGCCGAACCAATCAACAAACTGTTCATGACCTCCTGACAGAGTGACAGTCGATTCTACGACCAGGCGTCTCTGTACAGACGACCGTCAGCTGTCTATTAAAGTTTAGGCACATACTTAGACACAATAAATCCCTCACACCACCTACCTGTCTGCTGACGCAACAATAACCAGGATAAACACGGATTCAGCCGGAGACAAAAACAACAAACTGGAATTGAATGAAACAAACACGATGAAACAGAGAAGAAGAAGGAAACGAGACCATCAGACCACACGATGTTTCACAGGGAAGCAAACTGAGACCGAAACACAGACAGGAAACACTTTTAACCAGTTTAAACTAAACTGCGTCATTCACACCAGCATCTGATCACTGATGCTGCACAACAATCACATTACAACATGTTTACATCAATCACTGTATCAATATGTCATAAAACAAACTTAGAATATTGATCATTAGATATTAGATGGTTGTAAAGGTGCAGGATTATCAATCATTCAGATGTTCACGTCACAGTTTCCAGTAACGTATCGACACATCATACGGTTATTATAAATAATAACCATATAACCACACGGCAGCACTGAGGGGGTATTTTCAGGGCAGCTTCGACACAGATCAGACCCACAGTGAGGTTAAAGCTGTGTGAAAACGTTCTGGGTTCAACTGAAAGAGGCTTATTTCAGTGAAACGAGACCGACGGCGAGTCTGTGTCTGTTGGGAAAGCTTCTGTTATGCTTATCAGAGACCCAGACGCTGATTTATAGATTGTATGTCTGAGTTTTCACTTATTAAATGTCAACTTACCACTGAAGTAAGCATCCTATGTTGCATTTTCACTTTATGTTTAGTGATATTATCAAGTTATTTTCCATCCGATGTACATTTACATGTTTTTATGTTCATTTTATCTTTGATGTGAAGCACTTTTATTGCTCCCTTCTTGTCTACTGATTTTTGCTTTTATCATATTTATTTTCTCTTCTCATTCAGACTATTTTTCTTATTTTCCACAAACGAATTGTTCTCACCAGATGACGCACAGAAGGGTTGATATCAAAGTAGAAAATTAAGATACAAAAATAAACTTCAATAAAACGTGTGGCCACAAACTAAAGAACAGCTGAGAGCTGATGAACCAGCTGATTCAATCACTAGTTGCTGCTTCAGTGTCGCTTCATGTTCTAACATCAACACAACTCCAGTAGTTCATAATGAATCTATTTCACATCATCATATTGCATTACATTTATGCATAATTACTCAAAATCAAACTTGGTAACAAAATCATAAGTTTGGCTGGTTATACTGGTTTATATACTGGTTTGTACTTACTTCCAGCTTTAAACTGACTGTTGCCTTTTTCCTTCAGTGTTAAACTCTGCTGCCGTCGACTCTGAAACACAAAACAGAAAATAAACTGGAGCTCAGAAACCTGCAAATGTGACCAAAACTCTGATTTACAGCATCAGACCTGACACCTGAACGCCTCTTTACAGAGCTAAAAGACAAGCTGAGAGCAAGAGTCCTGGTCTGAGGACGTCGCTCTGGTTCTTGAGGACGTCGCTCTGGTTTATGAGGACGTCGCTCTGGTTTGTGAGGATGTAACTGGTTCATGAGGACGTCGCTCTGGTTTGTGAGGACATCACTCTGGTTTGTGAGGACGTCGCTCTGGTTTGTGAGGACGTCGCTCTGGTTTGTTAGGACATCACTCTGGTTTGTTAGGACGTCACTCTGGTTTGTTAGGACGTCACTCTGGTTCATGAGGACGTCTCTCTGGTTTGTGAGGACGTCACTCTGGTTTGTGAGGACGTCACTCTGGTTCGTGAGGACGTCACTCTGGTTCATGAGGACGTCTCTCTGGTTTGTGAGGACGTCACTCTGGTTTGTGAGGACGTCACTCTGGTTTGTGAGGACGTCACTCTGGTTCATGAGGACGTCTCTCTGGTTTGTGAGGACGTCACTCTGGTTCATGAGGACGTCTCTCTGGTTTGTGAGGACGTCACTCTGGTTCTTGAGGATGTCACTCTGGTTTGTGAGGACGTCACTCTGGTTCATGAGGACGTCTCTCTGGTTTGTGAGGACGTCACTCTGGTTTGTGAGGACGTCACTCTGGTTTGTGAGGACGTCTCTCTGGTTCTTGAGGACGTCACTCTGGTTTGTGAGGACGTCACTCTGGTTTGTTAGGACGTCGCTCTGGTTTGTGAGGACGTCGCTCTGGTTTGTTAGGACGTCACTCTGGTTTGTGAGGACGTCGCTCTGGTTTGTGAGGACATCACTCTGGTTTGTTAGGACATCACTCTGGTTCGTGAGGACGTCGCTCTGGTTTGTGAGGACATCACTCTGGTTCTTGAGGATGTCACTCTGGTTTGTGAGGACGTCACTCTGGTTCATGAGGACGTCGCTCTGGTTTGTGAGGACGTCGCTCTGGTTTGTGAGGACGTCTCTCTGGTTCATGAGGACATCTCTCTGGTTTGTGAGGACGTCACTCTGGTTTGTGAGGACGTCACTCTGGTTCATGAGGACGTCACTCTGGTTTGTTAGGACGTCACTCTGGTTTGTGAGGACGTCACTCTGGTTCATGAGGATGTTGCTCTGGTTTGTGAGGACGTCTCTCTGGTTCATGAGGACGTAGCTCTGGTTTGTGAGGATGTCACTCTGGTTCATGAGGACGTCTCTCTGGTTTGTGAGGACGTCTCTCTGGTTTGTGAGGACGTCACTCTGGTTTGTGAGGACGTCGCTCTTGTTTGTGAGGACGTCTCTCTGGTTTGTGAGGACGTCACTCTGGTTTGTGAGGACGTCGCTCTGGTTTGTGAGGACGTCTCTCTGGTTTGTGAGGACGTCACTCTGGTTCGTGAGGATGTCACTCTGGTTCATGAGGACGTCGCTCTGGTTTGTGAGGACGTCTCTCTGGTTTGTGAGGACGTCTCTCTGGTTTGTGAGGACGTCACTCTGGTTTGTGAGGATGTCACTCTGGTTCATGAGGACGTCGCTCTGGTTTGTGAGGACGTCTCTCTGGTTTGTGAGGACGTCTCTCTGGTTTGTGAGGATGTCACTCTGGTTTGTGAGGACGTCACTCTGGTTCATGAGGACGTCGCTCTGGTTTGTGAGGACGTCTCTCTGGTTTGTGAGGACGTCACTCTGGTTCATGAGGACGTCACTCTGGTTTGTTAGGACGTCGCTCTGGTTTGTGAGGACGTCACTCTGGTTCATGAGGATGTTGCTCTGGTTTGTTAGGACGTCGCTCTGGTTTGTGAGGACGTCTCTCTGGTTTGTGAGGACGTCTCTCTGGTTTGTGAGGACGTCACTCTGGTTTGTGAGGACGTCTCTCTGGTTTGTGAGGACGTCTCTCTGGTTTGTGAGGACGTCACTCTGGTTTGTGAGGACGTCACTCTGGTTCATGAGGACGTCGCTCTGGTTTGTGAGGACGTCTCTCTGGTTTGTGAGGACGTCTCTCTGGTTTGTGAGGATGTCACTCTGGTTTGTGAGGACGTCACTCTGGTTCATGAGGACGTCGCTCTGGTTTGTGAGGACGTCTCTCTGGTTTGTGAGGACGTCACTCTGGTTCATGAGGACGTCACTCTGGTTTGTTAGGACGTCGCTCTGGTTTGTGAGGACGTCACTCTGGTTCATGAGGACGTAGCTCTGGTTTGTGAGGACGTCACTCTGGTTCATGAGGACGTCACTCTGGTTTGTTAGGACGTCGCTCTGGTTTGTTAGGACGTCACTCTGGTTTATGAGGACGTCGCTCTGGTTCATGAGGACGTCGCTCTGGTTTGTGAGGACGTCACTCTGGTTTGTGAGGACGTCACTCTGGTTTGTGAGGACGTCACTCTGGTTTGTGAGGACGTCTCTCTGGTTTGTGAGGACGTCACTCTGGTTTGTGAGGATGTCACTCTGGTTCATGAGGACGTCGCTCTGGTTTGTGAGGACGTCTCTCTGGTTTGTGAGGACGTCTCTCTGGTTTGTGAGGACGTCACTCTGGTTTGTGAGGATGTCACTCTGGTTCATGAGGACGTCGCTCTGGTTTGTGAGGACGTCTCTCTGGTTTGTGAGGACGTCGCTCTGGTTTGTGAGGACGTCTCTCTGGTTTGTGAGGACGTCTCTCTGGTTTGTGAGGATGTCACTCTGGTTTGTTAGGACGTCGCTCTGGTTTGTGAGGACGTCTCTCTGGTTCGTGAGGACGTCACTCTGGTTCATGAGGACGTCACTCTGGTTTGTTAGGACGTCGCTCTGGTTTGTGAGGACGTCTCTCTGGTTTGTGAGGATGTCACTCTGGTTCATGAGGACGTCACTCTGGTTTGTTAGGACGTAGCTCTGGTTCATGAGGACGTCACTCTGGTTTGTTAGGACGTCGCTCTGGTTTGTGAGGACGTCTCTCTGGTTTGTGAGGATGTCACTCTGGTTCATGAGGACGTCACTCTGGTTTGTGAGGACGTCGCTCTGGTTCATGAGGACGTCGCTCTGGTTTGTGAGGACGTTGCTCTGCTCCTCCTCCTGCAGCCTGTCGCCCTGCTCCTCCTCCTGTCGTCCTGTCTCACTCTCTGCGTCCTGTCTTCGGTCTGGAGGCTCCAGAGTCTCCTGGCAGTCGTAGAAGTCCTCCTCGTCGTCCTGCTCTCTGGGTTTCAAAGCTACTCGGCTCATGTTGAAGGCTGAAAACATAAAATCAATAACAGTGATCAGAAGCTGCTGCTGTCGTCTGTTTTCATCTTCAGGCTTCATCAAACTGCAGAGTCACTCAACTTTTATCATGTTTGTGCTGCAGCCGTTTAAATATTAATAAACCAGAACTTTAGTGTGTTACACACACACACACACACACACACACACACACACACACACACACACACACAGACACACACACTGTGACCACTGAAAGTGTGTGTTTCCTCCTCAGAGTGATTGACAGCTGAGGGGGCGGGTCCAACAGACTCATGCAGCTGCAGAGTTGACGATGATGACGATGATGATGATGATGGTGGTGATGATGATGATGGTGATGATGATGAAGATGATGATGATGATGGTGATGATGGTGATGATGGTGATGATGATGATGGTGATGATGGTGATGATGGTGATGATGATGATGGTGACGATGATGGTGATGATGGTGATGATGATGACGATGATGATGATGATGATGATGATGATGGTGATGATGGTGACAATGATGGTGATGATGGTGATGATGATGATGATGGTGATGATGGTGATGATGATGATGAAGAGTGACGCTCAGTCAGGTGAGACGAGACACAAACACTGAAGTCAACTAGGAAAGAAAACAATCGACACCATAAAGGCTCGTCAGGCGTCGTCAGATCCAGAACCAGTGAACGTTTGTCATATGAAAGATAATAAATCTGCAGGTATTTATCAACAGATCATATTTCTGAGTCTTATTGTACGTTTTTAGGGAAGTTAAAGTTTAACCCAGTAAAGATCAGTTATTGGTTGATAACTGGAGACCAATAACCTTCATTAATTAATAATGATGTATAATTATCGGCCCACATCTTTGATCAGAGACTACAGTTAATTATAAATGAATATTAAATGGCATCAATATAAAGGAACAAATGTGATCAGTTGATGATACGCTGCAGCTTCAACACTGTTGGAATAAACACTTTATAAACATTAACTGGACAAACTATAATAAATATTTACAACAGTGAAGTCAGTGACGTGTATTTTAAAAGTATAGATGTAATTTATCCAAAAAAAACACTTTCTATGAAAGTATAGAAACGATCTTTGTGATTCGTGTGTGTTCTTTACGATGAAGATCTGCCTTTACTTTAAATCTTTTTCTATTCATAAATACAACTGGTCTGACAGGAAACCCAGTATCCACCAGTTTAAGAATGAAATGAACCACTGGAAGGACTGGTGAGTATCTAAAAGGTCTGCTTTATGATGACTGAATAAATAAAGGACAGAAAAAACGCAACTCATTCAGTGTGATTCTATAAATGACCTGTAGAGGCGCCGCCGCTGCGTCACTGCCGCAAATATCACCAGAAGAAGAAGAAGCAGCAGCAGAAGAAGCCTGACTCTGCCGGTGAAAGCTCTGGAAACACGTTTGACTTTGATTGTGTTGAAGTCCAAACAGCAGCTGGTTCTGACAGAGACCCGGACCTGGAGCGGACCCGGAGCGGAGCCGGGTCAGCGGTAACAACAGAAGAAGAAGAAGAAGAAGAAGAAGCGGGTCATCGTCCCGGAAGTGGTCAGTCCTCGGCAGGTTAACCGCTGTTAGCAGGTAAGAAGCCAAACCGGTTGTTTTAACGTTTTTATTACGTTAATCTCCGGTCAACCGTCAGACCGATGACATCACACCCATCTGTGACGTAACAGGCGGCTGACAACATTCTTACAGTCCGCGGCTGCGTGTTAGCTTAGCTGTTAGCTGTTAGCTTAGCAGTTAGCAGCTTGTTAGCTGCGTTTAAACTGCTGATCAGATCAATGTGTCAGGTTATTGATGAACTCAACATATTTATTAATATTTGTGTCACAGCAGCAAAGTTATGAGACATTTCTACCCCCCCCCCCCCCCCCCATCCAGCCCATAATAATAACAATAATAATAATAATAATAATAATAATAATGATTAATAAGTATTATTGATTAGCAGCACACTAGCAAACAGCAGCTCCACGAGCTCACATTCAAACAATAACTACAAGAAGAAATAATGATAATAAAAAGCTGATTAAAGGCTGCTGCGCGCTGTGACGTCACTGCTGTGACGTCACACTGGGACAGTTAAACGACCTGAATATTTAATGTTTTATATTAATTTATTAACCTTTAATTTAAATTGAAGACCAGATCTGTTAATTGATCCTCTTTACCTGTGTTTATTGTTGTTTTTGATATATTTTATATTTTTACAGTTTATTTATTTTCATTTTTCATTTTTAATAGTTTTATTGTTTGTAAAAGTTTTTAATAAATCATAAAAGATAAGCAGGAAAAGTGAAGAGTTAATATGACACCTGATCAACGTTATTGATAATCTTCTGATTGGAATGATTCTTCATTTAAATGATCAGATATTGATTCATAGAGATTGATCTTCTAATAAATGTGTTTTCCTGTGAACATGAAGTTTGAACCTCGTTAGAGAAACTGTGTGTCTGAACGCTGCAGATATTGATTTATATTGATTGATATTTATGCAGCTATGATTGTTTCTCAGATGTGTTATTGATCACATGCTGCTGGAGAAACAACCAGAAAACCTCTAAAGAGCCGAAGCATTAAGTGTATAGATATGAAATATTAAAGGAACCACTGCGTCCTGCAGTCTGACTGCTGATAGTGATGATGATGAGCTGCAGCTCTTCATCGTCCTGATGATGATGATGATATTTGTTTATTCGTTCTGTGGACTCTATAAATCCTCCAGAATATCGTCTATATGAGTAAAACATCGTCAGCGTCTCAGTGCATCGTCCTGCTGCTGCTGATGATGATGATGATGAGCTGCAGCTCTTCATCGTCCTGCTGATGATGATGATGATGATGATGAAGAGCTGCAGCTGAGCTCAGCTCTGTAAACACTGATGGTTCTGATGAACACAAATATTCTTGATTTTAATTGTTAAATATTGATGAACTGTTCTGGTTGTGAGTGATGAGCTGTTGTGTAACTTTGTAATATTTATTCTGTATTATTTTACATCCTTTGTGTTTATTGTGTTTATGTGTTTTGAGCTGTAAAGTGTTTTTATTGTGAGCTACTGCAGATAAGCTAAAAGCTAAAAGCTAACTCTGCTGCATCGAATGACAACATTCATGTTTAATAACCGCACATGATCCCAACAAATAAAATAAAGGAAATAATAATAATAACAATAATTCAGGTTGATGATTCCTTCAAGTTGCAGCATTATTTCTCTGAAAAATCTCTTTCATGTTGTTATTGTAACCAAAATATTTCCAACAGGATCAATATATCGTCAGGAAATCAGTATCGATACTGATTATTGATGAGATTCAGACATTAATCAATATGTAACATAACAGATCAATGAAAGAGTTCAGTCTGGATCTGATGACTTGTTGTGATTTTAAACTTTATCAATAAATATTGAATCTGAAACAGTAGAAAAGTAAATATGGCAGCTGGTGTGTGTGTGTGTGTGTGTGTGCGTGTGTGCGTGCGTGCGTGCGCGTGTGTGTGTGTGTGTGTGTGTAACACACTAAAGTTCTGGTTTATTAATATTTAAACGGCTGCAGCACAAACATGATAAAAGTTGAGTGACTCTGCAGTTTGATGAAGCCTGAAGATGAAAACAGAAGACAGCAGCAGCTTCTGATCACTGTTATTGATTTTATGTTTTCAGCCTTCAACATGAGCCGAGTAGCTTTGAAACCCAGAGAGCAGGACGACGAGGACGACTTCTACGACTGCCAGGAGACTCTGGAGCCTCCAGACCGAAGACAGGACGCAGAGAGTGAGACAGGACGACAGGAGGAGGAGCAGGGCGACAGGCTGCAGGAGGAGGAGCAGGGCGAAAGGCTGCAGGGCGACAGGCTGAAAGAGGAGGAGCAGGGCGACAGGCTGCAGGAGGAGGAGCAGGGCGACAGGCTGCAGGAGGAGGAGCAGGGCGAAAGGCTGCAGGGCGACAGGCTGAAAGAGGAGGAGCAGGGCGACAGGCTGCAGGAGGAGGAGCAGGGCGACAGGCTGCAGGAGGAGGAGCAGGGCGACAGGCTGCAGGGCGACAGGCTGAAAGAGGAGGAACAGGGCGACAGGCTGCAGGGCGACAGGCTGCAGGAGGAAGAGCAGGGCGACAGACTGCAGGGCGACAGGCTGCTGGAGGAGGAGCAGGGCGACAGGCTGCAGGGCGACAGGCTGCAGGAGGAAGAGCAGGGCGACAGACTGCAGGGCGACAGGCTGCTGGAGGAGGAGCAGGGCGACAGGCTGCAGGGCGACAGGCTGCTGGAGGAAGAGCAAGGCGACAGGCTGCTGGAGGACTCAGATTCAGAGATGAAGAAGGAGGACGAACGGGGAGTTGAGTTTGACGATGAATACCTGAGGGAGGTGGAGAAGGAGCTGACAGAGGAGGAGAAAGAGGTAAAACTCTCAGCTGTTTATCTGTATTTACCTCATGAACCAAAGCGACGTCCTCAAAACCAGAGCGACGTCCTTAAGAACCAGAGCGACGTCCTCACAAACCAGAGCGACGTCCTTAAGAACCAGAGCGACGTCCTCACAAACCAGAGCGATGTCCTCACAAACCAGAGCGACGTCCTCAGACCAGGACTCTTGCTCTCAGCCTGTCTTTTAGCTCTGTAAAGAGGCGTTCAGGTGTCAGGTCTGATGCTGTAAATCAGAGTTTTGGTCACATTTGCAGGTTTCTGAGCTCCAGTTTATTTTCTGTTTTGTGTTTCAGAGTCGACGGCAGCAGAGTTTAACACTGAAGGAAAAAGGCAACAGTCAGTTTAAAGCTGGAAGTAAGTACAAACCAGTATATAAACCAGTATAACCAGCCAAACTCATGATTTTGTTACCAAGTTTGATTTTGAGTAATTATGCATAAATGTAATGCAATATGATGATGTGAAATAGATTCATTATGAACTACTGGAGTTGTGTTGATGTTAGAACATGAAGCGACACTGAAGCAGCAACTAGTGATTGAATCAGCTGGTTCATCAGCTCTCAGCTGTTCTTTAGTTTGTGGCCACACGTTTTATTGAAGTTTATTTTTGTATCTTAATTTTCTACTTTGATATCAACCCTTCTGTGCGTCATCTGGTGAGAACAATTCGTTTGTGGAAAATAAGAAAAATAGTCTGAATGAGAAGAGAAAATAAATATGATAAAAGCAAAAATCAGTAGACAAGAAGGGAGCAATAAAAGTGCTTCACATCAAAGATAAAATGAACATAAAAACATGTAAATGTACATCGGATGGAAAATAACTTGATAATATCACTAAACATAAAGTGAAAATGCAACATAGGATGCTTACTTCAGTGGTAAGTTGACATTTAATAAGTGAAAACTCAGACATACAATCTATAAATCAGCGTCTGGGTCTCTGATAAGCATAACAGAAGCTTTCCCAACAGACACAGACTCGCCGTTGGTCTCGTTTCACTGAAATAAGCCTCTTTCAGTTGAACCCAGAACATTTTCACACAGCTTTAACCTCACTGTGGGTCTGATCTGTGTCGAAGCTGCCCTGAAAATACCCCCTCAGTGCTGCCGTGTGGTTAAAAACACCTCCGTCTCTGTGTTCAAACCTAAATAAAATCAAGTGAAACTAGAACACATACAATGCATAACATGAGATGGAAGGTAAAACCCACTGACTTATAAAATAGAATAATCAGTATAACAGTATGTAAAACCAGTATATAAACCAGTATAACCAGTATATAACGGTGTTTCTAGCAGTGTATGGCAAGCCTGGCAGCCCTGGTGGAGTATTAGAAGAGACTAGAAACTCAGCTCAGTGAAACCTGATCTTTGTTGGTCAGTAGTGCAGTTTACACATCATAACTTCTGTTTTTAAATGTTTCTGCATCCTCAGACTAATTACATGTTTTTGAGCCCCCCCATATAGACCTGTATAAACAGTATATAAACCAGTATAACCAGTATCTGTCCTCTCTTCAGGCTGGTTGGAGGCGGAGCGAAGCTACACGGAGTCGCTGGTTTTATGTCCAGTGTGTTTCAGCAGAGAGCGAGCCGTGCTGTTCTCCAACAGAGCTGCTGCAAGACTGCACATGGTAACACGATCACAAATATAATAATATATAGAATAATATCATCAGCATATAAACTAGTATAACCAGTGGATAAACTAGTATAACAGTAGATAAACTGGTATAACAGTAGATAAACTAGTATAACCAGTAGATAAACTAGTATAACCAGTAGATAAACTAGTATAACAGTAGATAAACTAGTATAACCAGTAGATAAACTAGTATAACAGTAGATAAACTAGTATAACCAGTAGATAAACTAGTATAACCAGTAGATAAACTAGTATAAAAGTAGATAAACTAGTATAACCAGTAGATAAACTAGTATAACAGTAGATAAACTAGTATAACAAGTATATAAAGTAGTATAACCAGTAGATAAACTAGTATAACCAATAGATAAACTAGTATAACCAATAGATAAACTAGTATAACCAGTAGATAAACTAGTATAACCAATAGATAAACTAGTATAACAAGTAGATAAACTAGTATAACCAGTAGATAAACTGGTATAACAGTAGATAAACTGGTATAACAGTAGATAAACTAGTATAACAAGTAGATAAACTAGTATAACCAGTAGATAAACTAGCATAACAGTAGATAAACTGGTATAACCAGTAGATAAACTAGTATAACAAGTAGATAAACTAGTATAACCAGTAGATAAACTAGTATAATAAGTATATAAACTAGTATAACCAGTATATAAACTAGTATAACAGTAGAGAAACTAGTATAACCAGTAGATAAACTAGTATAACCAATAGATAAACTAGTATAACCAATAGATAAACTAGTATAACCAGTAGATAAACTAGCATAACAGTAGATAAACTGGTATAACCAGTAGATAAACTAGTATAACCAATAGATAAACTAGTATAACCAGTAGATAAACTAGTATAACAAGTAGATAAACTAGTATAACCAGTAGATAAACTAGCATAACAGTAGATAAACTGGTATAACCAGTAGATAAACTAGTATAACAAGTAGATAAACTAGTATAACCAGTAGATAAACTAGTATAACAAGTAGATAAACTAGTATAACCAGTAGATAAACTAGCATAACAGTAGATAAACTGGTATAACCAGTAGATAAACTGGTATAACAGTAGATAAACTAGTATAACCAATAGATAAACTAGTATAACAGTAGATAAACTAGTATAACCAGTAGATAAACTAGTATAACCAGTAGATAAACTAGTATAACAGTAGATAAACTGGTATAACCAGTAGATAAACTGGTATAACAGTAGATAAACTAGTATAACCAATAGATAAACTAGTATAACCAATAGATAAACTAGTATAACCAATAGATAAACTAGTATAACCAGTAGATAAACTAGCATAACAGTAGATAAACTGGTATAACCAGTAGATAAACTAGTATAACAGTAGATAAACTAGTATAACCAGTAGATAAACTAGTATAACAGTAGATAAACTAGTATAACAGTAGAGAAACTAGTATAACCAGTATATAAAGAAGTATAACCAGTAGATAAACTAGTATAATAAGTATATAAACTAGTATAACCAGTATATAAACTAGTATAACAGTAGAGAAACTAGTATAACCAGTAGATAAACTAGTATAACCAATAGATAAACTAGTATAACCAATAGATAAACTAGTATAACCAGTAGATAAACTAGCATAACAGTAGATAAACTGGTATAACCAGTAGATAAACTAGTATAACCAATAGATAAACTAGTATAACCAGTAGATAAACTAGTATAACAGTAGATAAACTAGTATAAACAATAGATAAACTAGTATAACCAATAGATAAACTAGTATAACCAGTAGATAAACTAGCATAACAGTAGATAAACTGGTATAACCAGTAGATAAACTGGTATAACCAGTAGATAAACTAGTATAACAGTAGATAAACTAGTATAACAGTAGATAAACTAGTATAACCAGTAGATAAACTAGTATAACAGTAGATAAACTAGTATAACCAGTAGATAAACTAGTATATCTGACACTCTGAGGGAGGAGATGGAGAGTTTGATGGTCACAGGCAGGAATATATAATTATATTAATGAAATACTAAATATTGTTACTATTTTAATTATATACTATATATTTAAAATATATTAATTATATATGGGTTAGCCACATGCTAACACACAGGTTGGACATATGCTAACACGGGTTAGCCACATGCTAACACACAGGTTAGCCATATGCTGACACAGGTTAGCCACATGCTAACACACAGGTTAGCCATATGCTGACACAGGTTAGCCATATGCTGACACAGGTTAGTCACATGCTAACACACAGGTTAGCCACATGCGAACACACGGGTTAGCCATATGCTGACACAGGTTAGCCACATGCTAACACACAGGTTAGCCATATGCTGACACAGGTTAGCGATATGCTGACACAGGTTAGCCACATGCTAACACACAGGTTAGCCACATGCTAACACACAGATTAGGCATATGCTAACGCTGCCTGTCTGTCTCTCAGGATCTGAAGGATCAAGCGATCTCAGACTGCTCCAGAGGTGAGTGATGACATCATGCTACACCCTTTCATCAGTAGGTCACTGATCACTCCACGTATTGATTGATTGGCTGTGTGGTTGTCATAGCGATAGAGCTGAATCCGGACTATGTGCGGGCGCTGCTGAGGAGGGCGGAGCTTTATGAGCAGACAGACAAGCTGGACGAGGCTCTGGAGGACTACAAGAAGGTTCTGGACCAAGACCCGAACCACGCCAGCGCCAGGCGGGCCTGCATGGTGAGATGGGTTATATACCGGATCAATACACATATATATCTGGGAAGATATGACAAATGGAAGCTAAAGTTTCTTTTAAAATTAACTGTAAATTGATAACTTGGTTAAAGATTAGCTACATGCTAATTCTGCTAGCTGCCTCGCTGGGGACTGTAGGGGGCGTGGCTTCAGCGACGTAGTGCATGACCCGGGGGTCAGGTGACACTGACCAGCACTCAGTGTAGCAGGTTCATCACTCATCAGGCGCCAATGTGCCGGTTCAATGTAAAAAGGAATCCAGTTTGGCTTTTAGTTACTAAATGATGTTCTATAATGAAGTTCATTATATAAATATATAAAACTTTTCCCAGACATGAATTTATGCAGATGCCACGGTAATTCTGAGGGTCTGTCTTGTCCCCACTTTTAAATATGGGTCTGATTAGTCCTTCACTCGGCTGTATCTCAGGAAAATAGTAACTTTGAGTACTAAACTGAAAAGTTTCAGAACGGCTGATCTGGATTTAGAGTCTCATTGAGGATGCCGTCAGGTCCACAAGCTTCTCTACATTTTAGGGTTTTCAGTTTTTGGTCTAATTCGTTTTCGGTAATTTGGTGATTGATTGGGTTTTGGTTCTTAATGATTGTTTCTCGTATTTGGTCTCGTTCGGGTGTGTTGCGTGTTTTATCCGTATGTCTCCATCTTGAATGGCCAGATTATTATCATCATTATTATTGTTATTAATATTATTATTATTAATATTTTTGGTCCCAGAAACTGTTTGAGTTTATTGATTCTTCTAAGTTTTTCTGGTTTATGAGTCTGTTTATATTGTTTGAGAGTCACCACGGTGAAAACGCAGCTGCTGATGTTCTGGTCTTCTTATTCTGGTTTCCTCTTGTTTGGGTTTTAGGGTTAGGAAGAATAAGCTGCTGTTAACCTGTCTGTCTCTCTCTACCTGTCTCTCTCTCTATCTCCACCTGTCTCTCTCTCTATCTCCACCTGTCTCTCTCTATCTCCACCTGTCTGTCTCTCTCCACCTGTCTGTCTCTCTACCTGTCTCTCTCTCCACCTGTCTGTCTCTCTCGACCTGTCTGTCTCTCTCCACCTGTCTGTCTCTCTCTACCTGTCTGTCTCTCTCCACCTGTCTCTCTATCTCCACCTGTCTCTCTCTCTATCTCCACCTGTCTCTCTCTCTATCTCCACCTGTCTGTCTCTCTATCTCTACTTGTCTGTCTCTCTCTCTCTACCTGTCTCTCTATCTCCACCTGTCTCTCTCTCTATCTCCACCTGTCTCTCTCTCTATCTCCACCTGTCTCTCTCTCTCCACCTGTCTGTCTCTCTCTCTACCTGTCTCTCTCTCTATTTGTCTGTCTCTCTCTCCACCTGTCTGTCTCTCTCCACCTGTCTGTCTCTCTCTACCTGTCTGTCTCTCTCCACCTGTCTCTCTCTCTATCTCCACCTGTCTCTCTCTCTATCTCCACCTGTCTCTCTATCTCTACTTGTCTGTCTCTCTCTCTCTACCTGTCTCTCTATCTCCACCTGTCTCTCTCTCTATCTCCACCTGTCTCTCTCTCTACCTGTCTCTCTCTCCACCTGTCTGTCTCTCTCCACCTGTCTGTCTCTCTCCACCTGTCTGTCTCTCGCCACCTGTCTGTCTCTCTCTACCTGTCTGTCTCTCTCCACCTGTCTCTCTCCACCTGTCTGTCTCTCAGAGGCTGCCTCAGCAGATTCAGGAGAGAAATGAGAAGCTGAAGGAGGAAATGATGAGTACGAGCTGCACCTGAACACAACATGACTCATTAACTACAAAGTGTAATTAATCAGATGTATTGATTAGTTCTTGATGGTGCCTCTGTGACCTTTGACCCCTGCAGGTAAGCTGAAGGACCTCGGGAACATGATCCTGAGACCTTTCGGTCTTTCTACCAACAACTTCCAGGTGAACCAGGACAGCGAGACGGGTTCGTACTCCGTCAACTTCGTCCAGAACCCCAACAACAACAACAGATGACATCACCGATGACATCACTGCAACGTGTGCGCGTGTGTGTGTGTGTTCAACCAAATAAAAAGCTGCTGAGTTTGTTTCCTGTGTGTCAGCGTGTTCTCCATCACCATGGTAACCTCAGGATCAGCAGCCCGACCGTGATCAGATCACTAGAAACATGAGTTAAAAGATCAATAGATGTTTTTATTGATCAGCTTCAGTGATGATATTTCACCTGATCAATAAACGTTTCAGATTCATCTCTGCTCCTCAGAACTTTTTATTGATCAGAAGACAAAATCACTAAAATCTCAAATATCAGTTTATTTATTGATTAGTGGTGAGCTGCTGAATAAACCGTTCAAGTTTCTGATCATTTAAAAGAAAGACGCAGAGAAAGGTTCAACACTTTAATATGAACAGTTACTGACATATACACGTTATTGATTATTGATCACTGAGCTCTCCTGGACAGAAGCATCTCTCTGATGTTGTCTTCTGCCTCCTTCACGCTGCGTTCAAGGTACACCTTCTTCTGCTGGAAATAACAAAACACACACACAGTTAGACAGGTAACACACACCTGAACACACACTGCAGGTAACACACCTGGACACAGACCGAATCCCAGCGTCTCACAGACTCAGCCTGCGAGGGTTTGGTTCTGTCCACCTGTCAGCAGGTGTGTGACGGTTCTCCGGCAGACGTTTTGAGTCTTTTATTCACACTTTGCCTGAGGGAATTACCCACAGTTCATAGCGTTGTGACGTTAAATCAGCGTTAAATACGGGGATACCAGGGGAAGCCCAGAAGCGTTAAAAAACCAGTAAACAAACTGGTAGGTGGTGGCTGTAACTGTCGTCCTCTGTGAGGAGACGTTCAGATCCGTCGGCCTCTGACGTTACTGTCGTGCACGTGATTATTTAATGTTTATCTGTTTTATACTTAAATGTATCGTGTACTTTATGACTGAGTAGTTTTTCTGCTTTTGTTTCAGTGATTTCACTGATCCAGTCAGACATGTTCATATAAAGTACTGAATAAAAGTCCCAAAACCACAATAATATGTAATACGTACAGTGATTTATTGCTTTCTATCCCTGTTCCTGTTTAAACCATTTCAAGCCCTCGCAGCCAATCACAATCACTTACCAGGTGACGGCAGTTACGTCTGTGAGGGTTTAGGTTTTAGGGTTAGGGTTCAGGGTTAGGTTTTAGGGTTCAGAGTTTAGGTTTTAGGGTTCGGGGTTTAGGTTTTAGGGTTGGGGTTCAGGGTTTAGGTTTTAGGGTTCAGAGTTTAGGTTTTAGGGTTCGGGGTTCAGGTTTTAGGGTTAGGGTTCAGGTTTTAGGATTAGGGTTAGGGTTTAGGGTTCAAGTTTTAGAGTTAGGGTTCAGGATTTAGGGTTCAGGTATTAGGGTTTGGGGTTAGAGTTGAGGTTTTAGGGTTAGGGTTCAGGATTTAGAGTTTAGGGTTAGGTTTTAGGGTTCAGGGTTTAGGATTCAGGTTTTAGGGTTAGAGTTTAGGTTTTAGGATTAGGGTTCAGGATTTAGGGTTGAGGGTTTAGGATTTAGGCTTTTAGGGTTAGAGTTCAGAGTTTAGGGTTAGGGTTCAGAGTTTAGGTTTTAGGGTTAGGGTTCAGGATTTAGAGTTTAGGGTTAGGGTTCAGGGTTAGGTTTTAGGGTTCAGGATTTAGGGTTCAGGTATTAGGGTTTGGGGTTCAGGTTTTAGAGTTAGAGTTGAGGTTTTAGCGTCAGGGTTCAGGATTTAGAGTTTAGGGTTAGGTTTTAGGGTTCAGGGTTTAGGATTCAGGTTTTAGGGTTAGGGTTTAGAGTTTAGGTTTTAGGATTAGGGTTCAGGATTTAGGGTTCAGGGTTTAGGATTTAGGCTTTTAGGGTTAGAGTTTAGGGTTAGGGTTCAGAGTTTAGGTTTTAGGGTTAGGGTTCAGGATTTAGAGTTTAGGGTTAGGGTTCAGGTTTTAGGGTTAGAGTTCAGAGTTTAGGTTTTAGGGTTAGGGTTCAGGATTTAGGGTTTGGGGGCCACTGGGATTGGGCCACACTGCAGGTGTTTGTGTGTGTCGTCTGATTTTTACATAAAAAAATCTGAGTTTGTAAGAAACAGTAAAGCTGTTTAAATGGTGAACTGGGTTAGGCTATTAGGTTCTGTCCAGTGTTTCCCGAGTTGACTGGTTCGGCCTGGCGGGCGGGTCGGGGGGTCAGCAGCCACATTTCTCTGTTCAGTGTCTTCAGGTTGGGCTAACTTATTGTTGCTAACTTTGGAGCTAACCCCCTTCACTTTTCCAGCAGTTGAGGAAACAACAAACGTGAATTTTCTTGGTCTTGAGAAGCTGCAACATTTATAAACTGACACATTGCAGTCTGTACTGAACATTTACTGACCCTGTAGTCTGTACTGAACATTTACTGACACATTGTAGTCTGTACTGTATATTTACTGACACTGTAGTCTGTACTGAACACTTACTGACACTGTAGTCTGTACTGTATATTTACTGACAACTGTAGTCTGTACTGGACACTTACTGACACTGTAGTCTGTACTGAACATTTACTGACACACTGTAGTCTATACTGTATATTTACTGACACTGTAGTCTGTACTGAACACTTACTGACACTGTAGTCTGTACTGTATATTTACTGACACTGTAGTCTGTACTGAACACTTACTGACACTGTAGTCTGTACTGTATATTTACTGACACTGTAGTCTGTACTGGACACTTACTGACACTGTAGTCTGTACTGTATATTTACTGACACTGTAGTCTGTACTGTATATTTACTGACACACTGTAGTCTGTACTGAACACTTACTGACACTGTAGTCTGTACTGTACATTAACTGACACACTGTAGTCTGTACTGTATATTTACCGACACGCTGTAGTCTGTACTGAACACTTACTGACACTGTAGTCTGTACTGTATATTTACTGACACACTGTAGTCTGTACTGAACACTTACTGACACTGTAGTCTGTACTGAACACTTACTGACACTGTAGTCTGTACTGTATATTTACTGACACACTGTAGTCTGTACTGTATATTTACTGACACTGTAGTCTGTACTGAACACTTACTGACACTGTAGTCTGTACTGTATATTTACTGACACTGTAGTCTGTACTGTATATTTACTGACACTGTAGTCTGTACTGAACACTTACTGACACTGTAGTCTGTACTGAACACTTACTGACACTGTAGTCTGTACTGTATATTTACTGACACTGTAGTCTGTACTGTATATTTACTGACACTGTAGTCTGTACTGTATATTTACTGACACTGTAGTCTGTACTGAACATTTACTGACACTGTAGTCTGTACTGTATATTTACTGACACTGTAGTCTGTACTGAACATTTTTATGACACTCACTCGCTTACGCTCTGCCCTGTTCCTTAAAAGGAGCTACGCTACGCTACCTGCAGTTTCCATGACAACGACACAGACGTTGACTCACGTTTCAAAACGTGTCGTCTGGACGAGTCGAGAATCGAACCACCGATCAGCCGTTTAAAAAAACCCACTGAAATAACATGAACTGATCAGCCAGCTGATCGCTGATCAATACCTGACTCATTGTGTGTATTTCTGTCTATTTGTACCTCAAGTTCTTTGATCTTCTCATCAGCTGTTTTCTGTTTGTCCGTCAGCTGATTATTGATCTCCTCCTTCGACTGCAGGATGAACCTGAAACACACACACACACACACACACACACACACACACACACACACAGGTGACCTTTAGAAATCCAGGTGTGTGTCTGATGAAGAGCACTCAGGTGAATAAAGGTCCTGCACACTTTTAGAGGATTTATGGTAACTGGGAATTTTATCAATAAACAGATGTCCAATCACAGACGTGCATTCTTAAAGGAGACTCTGATTTTCTCTGTTTGTGCCGTACAGATGTGTAGATGTACAGATGTGTAGATGTGTAGATGTGTAGATGTACAGATGTGCAGATGTGTAGATGTACAGATGTGTAGATGTGCAGATGTGTAGATGTGCAGATGTGTAGATGTACAGATGTGCAGATGTACAGATGTACAGATGTGCAGATGTGTAGATGTGCAGATGTGTAGATGTACAGATGTACAGATGTGCGACCGCAGCAGATGTTTCAATTTTCTGATCAGCATTAAACTCAACAAAACAACAGCTGTTAATAAATCTCTGATTCTTCAGTAAAAAGTTAACTACGACTCCCAAGGTGCATTTCAGCCAGAAACAACCAATCACAGAGCTTAGAATTTGATCACATGCACCGCTGGCAGTGATCAGAAGTTGAAGATTATGCAGATTAAATCAGTTCACTTTGAGTGACTTCAGTAACCATGGCGACACGTTTTGTTTACAACTTCAGTAACCAAGCGTTTGGATTCACACCTCTGACTGGCTTCTTCTCCATAGCAGCAGCAGCAGCCGAGGCTCATGGGTAATGTAGTATCTCAGGGACAGAATGAAGTGTAATCACTGTAAACTTATAGGTGGAACAAAGCTGTGACTTCTACACACGCCAACTTTAATCAATAATATGATCATTAGGTTTGTGTGTGTGTGTGTCACAGGTAACCTGGTCGTTGCCATGGAGACTCACATGCGTCCGACGCCCTCATACAGCCGTGTGTTGTCAGGCAGCGTGGTGATCTCAGCGTGAGTTAGCTTAGCATGTTTCTGAACACGAGTCAGCTGATCGATCTGCAGGTCGGCCAGCTTCACTTTCTGCTGCGTATCGATCATCTTCACCTGCAGCTCCGAGAACGCCTGCGGAGAGAGAGGTCTCACTCTGATTAAAAACACCTGAACAGCTTTCACCTGCAGGAGGTCTCACTCTGATTAAAAACACCTGAACAGCTTTCACCTGCAGGAGGTCTCACTCTGATTAAAAACACCTGGACAGCTTTCACGTGCAGGAGGTCTCACTCTGATTAAAAACACCTGAACAGCTTTCACCTGCAGGAGGTCTCGCTCTGATTAAAAACACCTGGACAGCTTTCACGTGCAGGAGGTCTCACTCTGATTAAAAACACCTGAACAGCTTTCACGTGCAGGAGGTCTCACTCTGATTAAAAACACCTGAACAGCTTTCACCTGCAGGAGGTCTCACTCTGATTAAATACACCTGAACAGCTTTCACCTGCAGGAGGTCTCACTCTGATTAAAAACACCTGAACAACCTTCATCCATTCCATCATTTGAAACATTTCATCAGGGCAAAAAAAAAGCCCTTTAAAAACTTCATTTCCTGTTCTGGTGTTTCATAAAATAAAGGACAGAATACAACACACACAACATCTGTACTGATGCATTCACTGACACACAAACACATCTGTACTGATGCATTCACTGACACACAAACACATCTGTACTGATGCATTCACTGACACACAAACACATCTGTACTGATGCATTCACTGACACAAACACACCTGTACTGATGCGTTCACTGACACACAAACACATCTGTACTGATGCGTTCACTGACACACAAACATCTGTACTGATGCGTTCACTGACCGGGCTGAGCTGCAGGTTTCTGTGACTCACAGACACTCAGTTTAACTCTGAACACTGAGAACAGTTACTGATAATCAGCTGCACGTGGACATCAGGTACCTGATACTGCTCGCGTGAGCGTAATGAATCAGGGTTATCTCCTCGTGCTGCAGTTAGCTCGGCTGTTAGCTGTTAGTGTGTCGGCTCTTCATTAAACACAGACAGGTAGCGGCAGACAGACAGGTAGCAGCAGACAGACAGGTAGCGGCAGACAGGCAGGTAAGAGCAGACAGACAGGTAAGAGCAGACAGGCAGGTAAGAGCAGACAGACAGGTAAGAGCAGGGGAGTTAAACGCGCGGTACCTTCTTCAACTCCAGATCTATGGGCGCTGCCATCTTCTCTAACGCTGGATCCCTGTTACACAGTGCGCATGTGCAAAGACGACTTTCTTCTTCGTGTGTCCGGCAGACTGGGCAGGTTTAGCGCGCTGCTGCCTCCCACAGGTGTAGTGACGTCAGATGTATGTATGTCAGAACATACAGAACCTATAGAATATATAGAACATGCAGAACCTGTAGAATATATTGAACATATAGAACTTCTAAAACCTATAGAACATATTGATATACATTAATACATATTAATAAGAAGGATATAAATCTCAAGAACACATCCATGAAGATTTAACTAGTAGACCTGCTGAAACCTACGTGACTCCTGCACAGAGATCCAAACATCTGATACATCAGTGTTTCCTCAACAAATATGCAGTTCATCTTATTTACAAAATAAGAAAACAGTTTGTGTTTTATAGTCTTTAAGTCCCTTTGTATGAAAAGACAAGAAGGAAATATGAGTTTTCAGCTGGAACACAGAACATTAAAAAAGATGAAACTGATGTTATGAAAGTTTGAAGGAGGTGGAGTGAAGCTTTGAGTCCCATAATCAGAACTTTTCCACTGTTTGTGTCCAGTTGAAGTTGAACGTTAAAGGGTCCCTGAAGTTCTGCCTGCTTGATTCTCAGCCACAGCAGCCGTCAGCAAAGAGGATTATGACTCACTGTTTTCTGTCACCTTTTTAATTATCTGTTTTTCTAACTGTTTGACTCTCACCTTGCACTCTTTTAGCTCCTCTGAACTGCACTGTTTTAGCTCTTGCAGCTAGCATGTTGCTATGCTAACTTCCTCCATGTGGCCGTCCACACGTTTAACAAGTGAGTCGATAGTTTTCAGTTTAGTTTCCACTGATTTGTTCGTTGTGTCTTCTGAAGACAAACCTTTGCTTTCTTCTCCATGTGGACTTTGTCGGCGTCTCGTTACCTCTGTCCCGTTTGTTGGAGCTGGAAGTTTCTCAAGCTGAAGCTCAACTGTGTTCTGCTCCGTCTTTGAACTGGACGGTTTTAGATACTGAAGACTTCTTATTTTTTATCATGTTTCAATAACTGTTACGTTTGGACTCCTTTTGCAGAACTCGGAGGGATGTGACTGCTCAGCGAGACATCCAACCAGAACTCCTGTATTATCCCAAAGTCTAGAAGAGAACAATTGAATTATTCACGAGCACCAACACACCTCCTAAACCTCAAGCCATTTTTTTTCCCAGGATGGTGAAGTCATGACCTGCCGTACTCTGCCTCTTATTGGTTAGTACTCGTTGCCTCCGTCGGTTTGGATGGTTAGGTTTCAATCTTTTTATTATCAAAAATACAAAAAATACATTTATTGGGTATAAACCACATCAGTACACTCTTTGCATAGTGACCCTTTAGTACAAGTGTAGATGAGCCATTTTTCAGACATGCCATTGAAAAGATCCATTTTTAAATGGATGTATGATGTATAATTTCTTTGTTTGAACACTGACAAACAGCAGCAGAGTGAGACATCTTTGTTTGAACACTGACAAACAGCAGCAGAGTGAAACATCTTTGTTTGAACACTGACAAACAGCAGCAGAGTGAGACATCTTTGTTTGAACACTGACAAACAGCAGCAGAGTGAGACATCTTTGTTTGAACACCGACAAACAGCAGCAGAGTGAAACATCTTTGTTTGAACACCGACAAACAGCAGCAGAGTGAAACATCTTTGTTTGAACACCGACAAACAGCAGCAGAGTGAAACATCTTTGTTTGAACACCGACAAACAGCAGCAGAGTGAGACATCTTCTCCTCTGTGTTGTAAGAGAATATCTCAGCTCCCAGTTATTCCCGCCCCCGGAAACGGAATTATATCTGCGCGCGGGATTTAACTTTAGAAGCAGCGCGCGGCGGCAGCTCGAGCTCAGTCGGTTTCCCTCCGAGCGGAGAACAAAAAACAAACAAACAAACAAACCGCAGAGATAAACAACCGACAGGACCCTGATCTAAACATGGCGACTCCACCGAAGAGAGCGCGCGGTGTTCCCGCCGGTTTCTCCCGCAGAGAGAAGAAGATCTCCATCGAGGGAAACATCGGTGAGTTCAGTCCCGGTTTTCTCGTTAAACTCCGGTAAACTGTGAGTTCAGTCCCGGTTCTTCCCGTTAAACTCCGGTAAACTGTGAGTTCAGTCCCGGTTCTTCCCGTTAAACTCCGGTAAACTGTGAGCTCAGTCCCGGTTCTTCCCGTCAAACTCCGGTAAACTGTGAGTTCAGTCCCGGTTCGTCTCGTCAAACTCCGGTAAACTGTGAGTTCAGTCCCGGTTCTTCCCGTTAAACTCCGGTAAACTGTGAGTTCAGTCCCGGTTCTTCCCGTTAAACTCCGGTAAACTGTGAGTTCAGTCCCGGTTCTTCCCGTTAAACTCCGGTAAACTGTGAGTTCAGTCCCGGTTCTTCTCGTTAAACTCCGGAAAACTGTGAGTTCAGTCCAGGTTCTTCCCGTTAAACTCCGGTAAACGGTGCAGTTTGATGTATTTCAGGTTCATGACTTTGTGTCCATTTTGTTTGGCTGTGCTGATGCGCGGGCAGTAAGATGGAGGCCGGTCAACTCTGTCGGTTCTCTGTCCCGCCGTCACGTAGCGGATTGGCGCCAAGAAACCCATCAGATAAACAAAGTAGTGCGTTCATAATCAAACACAGTTAATATTATATAACGTACTACTTATATTAACTATCATACACAGTATATCTAAATATAATCTATAAACTGTAACATACATCATATTTATAATCTATAAACTGTAAAATACATCATATTTATAATCTATGAACTGTAACATACATCATATTTATAATCTATAAACTGTAAAATACATCATATTTATAATCTATGAACTGTAACATACATCATATTTATAATCTATAAACTGTAAAATACATCATATTTATAATCTATAAACTGTAACATACATCATATTTATAATCTGTAAACTGTAACATACATCATATTTATAATCTATGAACTGTAACATACATCATATTTATAATCTATAAACTGTAAAATACATCATATTTATAATCTATAAACTGTAACATACATCATATTTATAATCTATAAACTGTAAAATACATCATATTTATAATCTATAAACTGTAAAATACATCATATTTATAATCTGTAAACTGTAACATACATCATATTTATAATCTATGAACTGTAACATACATCATATTTATAATCTATGAACTGTAACATACATCATATTTATAATCTGTAAACTGTAACATACATCATATTTATAATCTATAAACTGTAACATACATCATATTTATAATCTATAAACTGTAAAATACATCATATTTATAATCTATAAACTGTAAAATACATCATATTTATAATCTGTAAACTGTAACATACATCATATTTATAATCTATGAACTGTAACATACATCATATTTATAATCTATGAACTGTAACATACATCATATTTATAATCTGTAAACTGTAACATACATCATATTTATAATCTATAAACTGTAAAATACATCATATTTATAATCTATAAACTGTAAAATACATCATATTTATAATCTGTAAACTGTAAAATACATCATATTTATAATCTATAAACTGTAAAATACATCATATTTATAATCTATAAACTGTAAAATACATCATATTTATAATCTATGAACTGTAACATACATCATATTTATAATCTATAAACTGTAAAATACACCATATTTATAATCTATAAACTGTAAAATACATCATATTTATAATCTATAAACTGTAACATACATCATATTTATAATCTATAAACTGTAACATACATCATATTTATAATCTATAAACTTTATTAGCCTACATGAATACAGAGTTACTGAATTTTGACTGTTTCTAAACACAAATCATCATCACAAACCTCACCTGTCTGTCTGTCTCTGACTCACCTGTCTGTCTCTCTGACTCACCTGTCTGTCTGTCTCTGACTCAGCTGTCTGTCTGTCTCTGACTCACCTGTCTGTCTGTCTCTGACTCACCTGTCTGTCTCTGACTCACTTGTCTGTCTCTGACTCACCTGTCTGTCTCTCTCTGACTCAGCTGTCTGTCTGTCTCTGACTCAGCTGTCTGTCTCTCTCTGACTCAGCTGTCTGTCTCTCTCTGACTCAGCTGTCTGTCTCTCTCTGACTCAGCTGTCTGTCTCTGACTCACCTGTCTGTCTGTCTCTGACTCAGCTGTCTGTCTCTGACTCAGCTGTCTGTCTGTCTCTGACTCAGCTGTCTGTCTGTCTCTGACTCACCTGTCTCTCTCTGACTCAGCTGTCTGTCTCTGACTCAGCTGTCTGTCTGTCTCTGACTCACTTGTCTGTCTCTGACTCAGCTGTCTGTCTGTCTCTGACTCACCTGTCTGTCTCTCTCTGACTCAGCTGTCTGTCTGTCTCTGACTCACCTGTCTGTCTCTGACTCAGCTGTCTGTCTGTCTCTGACTCCCCTGTCTGTCTCTCTCTGACTCAGCTGTCTGTCTGTCTCTGACTCACTTGTCTGTCTCTGACTCAGCTGTCTGTCTGTCTCTGACTCCCCTGTCTGTCTCTCTCTGACTCAGCTGTCTGTCTGTCTCTGACTCACCTGTCTGTCTCTCTCTGACTCAGCTGTCTGTCTGTCTCTGACTCAGCTGTCTGTCTGTCTCTGACTCACCTGTCTGTCTGTTTCTGACTCACCTGTCTGTCTCTGACTCACCTGTCTGTCTGTCTCTGACTCACCTGTCTGTCTCTGACTCACCTGTCTGTCTCTGACTCAGCTGTCTGTCTGTCTCTGACTCACCTGTCTGTCTGTCTCTGACTCACCTGTCTGTCTGTCTCTGACTCACCTGTCTGTCTCTGACTCACCTGTCTGTCTGTCTCTGACTCACTTGTCTGTCTCTGACTCAGCTGTCTCTCTCTCTCTGACTCAGCTGTCTGTCTGTCTCTGACTCACCTGTCTGTCTGTCTCTGACTCAGCTGTCTCTCTCTGACTCAGCTGTCTGTCTCTCTCTGACTCACCTGTCTGTCTGTCTCTGACTCACCTGTCTGTCTCTGACTCAGCTGTCTCTCTCTGACTCACCTGTCTGTCTGTCTCTGACTCACCTGTCTGTCTCTCTCTGACTCACCTGTCTGTCTCTCTCTGACTCACCTGTCTGTCTGTCTCTGACTCACCTGTCTGTCTGTCTCTGACTCAGCTGTCTGTCTCTGACTCAGCTGTCTGTCTCTCTCTGACTCAGCTGTCTGTCTCTGACTCAGCTGTCTGTCTCTGACTCACCTGTCTGTCTGTCTCTGACTCACCTGTCTGTCTGTCTCTGACTCACCTGTCTGTCTCTCTCTGACTCACCTGTGTGTCTGTCTCTGACTCACCTGTCTGTCTGTCTCTGACTCACCTGTCTGTCTGTCTCTGACTCACCTGTCTGTCTGTCTCTGACTCAGCTGTCTGTCTCTCTCTGACTCAGCTGTCTGTCTCTGACTCACCTGTCTGTCTCTCTCTGACTCACCTGTCTGTCTGTCTCTGACTCAGCTGTCTGTCTGTCTCTGACTCAGCTGTCTGTCTGTCTCTGACTCACCTGTCTCTCTCTGACTCAGCTGTCTGTCTGTCTCTGACTCAGCTGTCTGTCTGTCTCTGACTCACCTGTCTGTCTGTCTCTGACTCAGCTGTCTCTCTCTGACTCAGCTGTCTGTCTCTGACTCACCTGTCTGTCTCTCTCTGACTCAGCTGTCTGTCTGTCTCTGACTCACCTGTCTGTCTGTCTCTGACTCACCTGTCTGTCTGTCTCTGACTCAGCTGTCTGTCTGTCTCTGACTCACCTGTCTGTCTGTCTCTGACTCACCTGTCTGTCTCTCTCTGACTCACCTGTCTGTCTGTCTCTGACTCAGCTGTCTCTCTCTGACTCACCTGTCTGTCTGTCTCTGACTCAGCTGTCTGTCTGTCTCTGACTCACCTGTCTGTCTGTTTCTGACTCACCTGTCTGTCTGTCTCTGACTCACCTGTCTGTCTCTCTCTGACTCAGCTGTCTGTCTGTCTCTGACTCACTTGTCTGTCTGTCTCTGACTCACTTGTCTGTCTGTCTCTGACTCACTTGTCTGTCTGTCTCTGACTCAGCTGTCTGTCTCTCTCTGACTCAGCTGTCTGTCTGTCTCTGACTCACCTGTCTGTCTGTCTCTGACTCACCTGTCTGTCTGTCTCTGACTCACCTGTCTGTCTGTCTCTGACTCACCTGTCTGTCTCTGACTCACCTGTCTGTCTGTCTCTGACTCACTTGTCTGTCTCTGACTCAGCTGTCTCTCTCTCTCTGACTCAGCTGTCTGTCTGTCTCTGACTCACCTGTCTGTCTGTCTCTGACTCAGCTGTCTCTCTCTGACTCAGCTGTCTGTCTCTCTCTGACTCACCTGTCTGTCTGTCTCTGACTCACCTGTCTGTCTGTCTCTGACTCACCTGTCTGTCTGTCTCTGACTCACTTGTCTGTCTCTGACTCAGCTGTCTCTCTCTCTCTGACTCAGCTGTCTGTCTGTCTCTGACTCACCTGTCTGTCTGTCTCTGACTCAGCTGTCTCTCTCTGACTCAGCTGTCTGTCTGTCTCTGACTCAGCTGTCTGTCTGTCTCTGACTCACCTGTCTGTCTGTCTCTGACTCACCTGTCTGTCTCTCTCTGACTCACCTGTCTGTCTGTCTCTGACTCAGCTGTCTCTCTCTGACTCACCTGTCTGTCTGTCTCTGACTCAGCTGTCTGTCTGTTTCTGACTCACCTGTCTGTCTGTCTCTGACTCACCTGTCTGTCTCTCTCTGACTCAGCTGTCTGTCTGTCTCTGACTCACTTGTCTGTCTGTCTCTGACTCACTTGTCTGTCTGTCTCTGACTCAGCTGTCTGTCTCTCTCTGACTCAGCTGTCTGTCTGTCTCTGACTCACCTGTCTGTCTCTGACTCACCTGTCTGTCTGTCTCTGACTCACCTGTCTGTCTGTCTCTGACTCACCTGTCTGTCTCTGACTCACCTGTCTGTCTGTCTCTGACTCACTTGTCTGTCTCTGACTCAGCTGTCTCTCTCTCTCTGACTCAGCTGTCTGTCTGTCTCTGACTCACCTGTCTGTCTGTCTCTGACTCAGCTGTCTCTCTCTGACTCAGCTGTCTGTCTCTCTCTGACTCAGCTGTCTGTCTCTGACTCACCTGTCTGTCTCTGACTCACCTGTCTGTCTGTCTCTGACTCACTTGTCTGTCTCTGACTCAGCTGTCTCTCTCTCTCTGACTCAGCTGTCTGTCTGTCTCTGACTCACCTGTCTGTCTGTCTCTGACTCAGCTGTCTCTCTCTGACTCAGCTGTCTGTCTCTCTCTGACTCAGCTGTCTGTCTCTCTCTGACTCAGCTGTCTCTCTCTGACTCACCTGTCTGTCTGTCTCTGACTCAGCTGTCTGTCTCTCTGACTCAGCTGTCTGTCTCTCTCTAACTCAGCTGTCTGTCTGTCTCTGACTCACCTGTCTGTCTGTCTCTGACTCAACTGTCTCTCTCTGACTCACCTGTCTGTCTCTCTCTGACTCAGCTGTCTCTCTCTGACTCACCTGTCTGTCTGTCTCTGACTCAGCTGTCTCTCTCTGACTCACCTGTCTGTCTCTCTCTGACTCACCTGTCTGTCTGTCTCTGACTCACCTGTCTCTCTCTGACTCAGCTGTCTGTCTGTCTCTGACTCACCTGTCTGTCTGTCTCTGACTCACCTGTCTGTCTCTGACTCACTTGTCTGTCTCTGACTCACCTGTCTGTCTCTCTCTGACTCAGCTGTCTGTCTGTCTCTGACTCACCTGTCTGTCTCTGACTCAGCTGTCTGTCTCTGACTCACCTGTCTGTCTGTCTCTGACTCAGCTGTCTGTCTGTCTCTGACTCACCTGTCTGTCTCTGACTCAGCTGTCTGTCTCTGACTCAGCTGTCTGTCTGTCTCTGACTCACTTGTCTGTCTCTCTCTGACTCACCTGTCTGTCTCTCTGACTCAGCTGTCTGTCTCTCTCTGACTCAGCTGTCTGTCTGTCTCTGACTCAGCTGTCTGTCTGTCTCTGACTCACCTGTCTGTCTCTCTGACTCACCTGTCTGTCTCTGACTCAGCTGTCTGTCTCTGACTCACTTGTCTGTCTGTCTCTGACTCACCTGTCTGTCTCTGACTCAGCTGCCTGTCTCTGACTCACCTGTCTGTCTCTCTCTGACTCACCTGTCTGTCTGTCTCTCTCTGACTCAGCTGTCTGTCTCTGACTCACCTGTCTGTCTCTCTCTGACTCACCTGTCTGTCTGTCTCTCTCTGACTCAGCTGTCTGTCTCTCTCTGACTCAGCTGTCTGTCTCTCTCTGACTCAGCTGTCTGTCTCTGACTCAGCTGTCTGTCTCTGACTCACCTGTCTGTCTCTCTCTGACTCACCTGTCTGTCTGTCTCTCTCTGACTCACTTGTCTGTCTCTCTCTGACTCACCTGTCTGTCTCTGACTCAGCTGCCTGTCTCTCTCTGACTCACCTGTCTGTCTCTGACTCACCTGTCTGTCTCTCTCTGACTCACCTGTCTGTCTGTCTCTCTCTGACTCAGCTGTCTGTCTCTCAGCTGCAGGTAAGTCTACGTTCGTGCGCCTCCTGCAGGCGGCGTCGGAGGACTGGGAGGTGATACCTGAGCCCATCGGGAAATGGTGCAACGTCCAGAACGACAGCGACGACATTTACCAGGTGAATATGTCACACCTGATGATGTCACACAATGACATCACTGTCCTTTCAGAATAAAGTGCTGATGTTAAACTGTCTGCAGGAGTTGAGTTCGTCTCAGAAGAGCGGAGGAAACCTGCTGCACATGCTCTATGACAAACCCAGCCGCTGGTCCTACACCTTCCAGGTACGCCTGACCCCTCCCCCTGATCCACATGACCCCTCCCCCTGATCCACATGACCCCTCCCCCTGATCCACATGACTCCTCCCCCTGACCCACATGACCCCTCCCCCTGATCCACATGACCCCTCCCCCTGATCCACATGACCCCTCCCCCCGATCCACATGACCCCTCCCCCTGACCACGACTCCTCCCCCTGATCCACATGCTGACCCCTCCCTCTGATCCACATGACCCCTCCCCCTGATCCACATGACCCTCCCCTGACTACATGCTGACCCCTCCCCCTGATCCACATGCTGACCCCTCCCTCTGATCCACATGACCCTCCCCCTGATCCACATGACCCCTCCCCCTGACACACTGGACTCCTCCTACTAAACATCTCAGGTGGTGATGAGATCAACAGATGGAGCTGTTTCACCACAACTAACTGTCTGTCTCTCTACCTGTCTGTCTCTACCTGTCTGTGTCTGTCTGTCTCTCTCTACCTGTCTGTCTCTCTCTACCTGTCTGTCTCTACCTGTCTGTCTCTACCTGTCTGTCTCTACCTGTCTGTCTCTCTCCACCTGTCTGTCTCTACCTATCTGTGTCAACCTGTCTCTCTCTACCTGTCTGTCTCTACCTGTCTGTGTCTACCTGTCTCTCTCTACCTGTCTGTCTCTACCTGTCTGTCTCTACCTGTCTGTGTCTACCTGTCTCTCTCTACCTGTCTGTCTCCACCTGTCTGTCTCTCTCTACCTGTCTGTCTCTCTACCTGTCTGTCTCTCTCCACCTGTCTGTCTTTCTCTACCTGTCTGTCTCTCCACCTGTCTGTCTTTCTCTACCTGTCTGTCTCTCTACCTGTCTGTCTCTCTACCTGTCTGTGTCTACCTGTCTGTGTCTACCTGTCTGTGTCTACCTGTCTGTCTCTCTACCTGTCTGTCTCTCCACCTGTCTGTCTTTCTCTACCTGTCTGTCTCTCTACCTGTCTCTCTACCTGTCTGTCTCTACCTGTCTGTCTCTCTACCTGTCTGTCTCTCTCCACCTGTCTGTCTCTCTCCACCTGTCTGTCTCTCTCTACCTGTCTGTCTCTCCACCTGTCTGTCTCTCCACCTGTCTGTCTCTCTCTACCTGTCTGTCTCTCTACCTGTCTGTCTCTCAGAGCTATGCGTGTCTCAGCAGAGTTCGTTCTCAGCTTCAGTGTCCGTCAGTCAAAGTCCAGCAGGCAGAGAAACCTGTTCAGTTCTACGAGCGCTCCGTCTACTCCGACAGGTAACAACACACCTGAGACAGGTGAGTACAGGCGGTACAGTGGACGGTACTGCAGTAACGCTGTGTACTGTGTGTGTGCAGGTACGTGTTTGCGTCCAACCTGTTTGAGTGTGGTAACCTCACAGACACGGAGTGGAGCGTTTATCAAGACTGGCACACCTGGTTACTGAACCAGTTTGAGAGCGACATCGCCCTGGACGCCATCATCTACCTGAGAGCACAACCACAGGTAATAAAGCTGCTGCTGCTGCCGGTCTCTCAGAGCAGGTCTGGACTGAACTCTTTAATCTACAGAGACCCAACGTCCCTCCACAAGGCAGACGCTCTACGTTTAAGATTTTCCTTCCTGAACTAACTTCAACGATTTCTTCATTAAACCATCAACCTGTCTCTGAGACCCCATCCCAACTAGGCTGCTGGAGGAGGTCTTACCCTTAGTGAGCACTTCTTCACTAGATATGATCAGTCTGTCTTATGTACCACAGTCCTTTAAAGTAGCTGTAATTAAACCTCTTCATCATATCTTAAAGAGCTCATAGTACCGTATTATCCCACTAGAACACTGCGCTCCCAGTATGCAGGCTTACTGGTGGTCCCTACAGTCTTTAAAAGTAGAATGGGAGGCAGAGCCTTCAGCTATCAGGCTCCTCTCCTGTGGATCATCTACCAGATCCAGTCCGGGGTGCAGACACCCTCTCTATGTTTAAGAGTAGGCTTCAAACTTTCCTTTTTGATAAAGCTTATAGTTAGGGCCGACCAGGCTCGCCTTGGATCAGCCCTTAGTGATGCTGCTATAGGCCTAGACTGCTGGGGGACTTCCCATGATGCACTGAGCTCCTCTCTCCTCCTCCTCCTCTCCATCTGGGATGCAGGCTCTGGCCTTGCTGCTGTTTGTTGTTGCTAGTCATGTATCTATTATTGTTGTTGTTGTGCTTCTCTGTGTCTCCTTCTTTCTGTCTCAACCCATCCGGTCGAGGCAGATGGCGCCACCTAGAGTCCGGTTGAGGTAGAGTGCTGATGGAGGAATGTTGGGTCTCTGTAGATGCTCTATGTGGGAAGAGTCCTGAGATTGAAGACTTTCTAATGAGTTATAATGAAGTTCAGGTCTAGAGTTGATAATGAGGCTGCGACTCCTCCTCCTCGGCCAGTGTCTGGAGGAATGTGAGTATTAATATCACTGGGAGGACTGGATTCATTTAGACTGACATGTTCTTCATGACACAGCCAGGTTTCAGTAAGACAATCAATCAATATGATGATCTGAGATTAAATCGTTTATTAATACGGCTTCAGATGACAGAGATCTAATGTTCAAGAGTCCACCAGGTCTTCCCCAGAAAGTCTGCCAGTTATCTATGAAGCCACATCGTTTGCTGGACGCCACCTCGACAGCCAGCGGTTGAATGATGACATGTGACTATACATGACATCACTGGTCAGATCAGGCAGCGGTCCAGAGGAAACTACAGAGTCCCACATTGTTTCTGCATATTAACAAACCGACTCAGCATTGATCTTAGTGACTTCTGATTGGTGTAATCAGGAGTCGTTCCCGCCGACGTGAATAACAATCGTCTCATATTTACGTTTATTCTTAACCAGCAGTTTAAATGTGATTCAGTGTCGTCTGCTCTGGTCCCAGGAATACATTTAACTATAGCTGCTGCTGTCGATAACTTCACGTTTCTGACTATGGAGCTGCCAATAATCAGAGCTGGTTTCTCAGCAGGTGTGTTGCTGAGGGGGGAGAACCAGTTAGAAACATGAACTGGTTGGTGGTGAACCGTGGGCTTCTGATTAGGGCCGCCCCGGCTGCTCGGCCGGGGCGGCTAGTTCTGTTTGAGCAGAACTAGTGAAGGTTTAACGAGCAGCTGGTAATTATCTGCAGTAATGAAGAATAAAGCAAAATTAACTTCAGCAACCGGAGATGAGACGGTGCTACTGCCGCAGTACACCTGTCACAGAGTTACACCTGAACATATGTCAGTGGTGCATTCAGGCTCACGGTGAGTGTCTGTGTGTTTCAGCGCTGTATGCAGCGGCTGCTGCACCGCGGCAGGGAGGAGGAACAGGGGATCCCTCTGGAGTACCTGGAACAGCTTCACTTCAAACACGAGTCCTGGCTCTTCCACAGGAACCTCAGGTACGCACTGAGCGTGCTCACAACACAGCGCACTGAGCGCGCTCACAACACGGCGCACTGAGCGCGCTCAGAGCATCCCTTTAGAGTCTGCATTAAAAGTTATGTTTGATATAAAGCTGTTTTTGTGGTGCATTCAGGGTCAGACTCAGGAAACTGACATTACATTACTGTTTGTGTGTGTGTGTGTGTGTGTGTGTGTGTGTGTGTGTGCGTGTGTGTGTGTGCAGGTTGGACTTTGAGTACCTGAACGAGCTTCCCGTCCTCGTCTTGGACGTTGACGATGACTTTAAGAGCGACCGCATCAAACAGGCGGCGATCGTTGACAAAGTGAGAATTCTTCTTTATTTTCTGTCTTTGATTCAACGTTTCAGATGATTTGTATGTTTTTTTTTTTTCATCTATCGTCTGTTTTCAGGTACGAGAGTTCCTCGCCACGCTGTAGATCTTCACCGACCAGCTTGTGATGCGAGCAGCGGGCTCTTCTGATTGGACGACCGCGTCACACTTTGTAAATGTTTCGTGTTTTCTGCTGAAGCTGTCGGATTCTTTTAAAGCAGAAAATTCAGATTTTTAGTCTCTTCACTTGTATATTTTTATTTTGTAATCAAATGTTAAAATGTCAGTCAGTGAAGCTCTGAGTGTGTGTGTGTGTGTGTGTGTGTGTGTTAGTGTGTGTGTGCGTGTGTGTGTGTGTGTGTGTTTGTTAGAAACACGTATTTACTTGAATTAGTTTCATATTTATGCTTCAGTCTGAATCATTTTATCTTCTGGGAGCTAATAATGAGCCGTCTGTGAACGCACCACGATGCCTTCAGGTTTCTGTATGAATCTGTCAGTTTGAATAAATTAACACTCTGACTCATTTAAATTGTCTGAAACTTTATTTAAACGCTTCAAGATTTTTGTCTTTTCAGTCAAACTGCAAACGTCACACCAAACCTGCACTACAGAGTACTGCTACTGAACGCAGTACTGCTACTGTACGCAGTACTGCTACTGTACACAGTACTGCTACTGAACGCAGTACTGCTACTGAACGCAGTACTGCTACTGTACGCAGTTCGTCCTGTTTACTAGAGTAGTGAACAATGTTTCCATTGCATAGGAACCTTATGGGATGGTAATGATTGCTCCAGGTATTAGTCAAACCCTCAGGTGTTACCAGGGAAACTGAGTTATTGCTTATGAAAAACTTTAGATTTTGGTTGCAAAACACATGAAAATATAAATTAATTGTCTTAATGTTTTTTTCTTTGGCAAGTGACCGTGGTATAAGCGGGACAATGTACTTCGAGGAATTATCCTTAATCAGGAATTAATGGACGACTGGGAGGCAACCGTCCGACCCGCAGCGGAGGACGGTTCTGGTCGTGTGTAGTTTTAAAGGGGTGACACCTTTACAGTCACTCCTACAATCTGATTGGCCACCGTCTCACTGTGGGGCGGCTGTTCGACTTGTTTGTTTCTACCGTAGACTAAAAACCCTGGACGTAGTCACCATGACGTCACCCGTTGCTTTGTGGACTGCTGTTTTGAAGTTAGTGATTTGACCGTCACTATTTTTGATTTTTGGAGCCAGAAGTGACCATATTTGGATGAGAGGGTGGAGCTGACCAAAGTGCTAGCTGCTAGCTTGGTTTGCTCGGTGTATTTACAGTCAGTGATATTGCTAATGCTAATGAAAATGTTCACTAGCGGAATAAAGGCCTAAAACCATTAAAACAAAATGTACTTGCCGGAAAAACTGAACATCCGACTCCTTAGAGGATCTTTTATCACAACCAAACAGTGAAAGAGACTTTTTTTAGGCGACCAAATGTTAAATTCAACGTTCATGAACTGAAAACACGCTGTGAAATAGCAACAGTTACGGCTATACTCTGAATCTGGGGTTACTCCATGGTTTTGATAAAAGGCCTCTTCAGCTCTTTGAATGGCTTCTTATAGATCCACTAATACGTGTGCAGGTTTATTACAGGTCAGAGCATTATTTATTGTAATAAACCAACCTGAAGTTGGTAAAACATGAGACAGTAATTGTTGGTTTGTCCAAAACTCATATTCACACTGACTCTGTAGTGGTGCATGTTAATTATCCAGTCACCAGTCTCCTCAGATTAAAACTGTAAACTGGTATGTTGGTGTCATATGGCAGGGATTACCTAAAACCTGCAGAACAAAGTCTGTGATGTTAACGGCCTTAAATATGGTCAGAACCTTTTTTTATTCGTCATCCAAAGAAATCCAGGCTAATTGTCTTATTATTATTATTATATATAGAGAGACAGAACCCAGGGGTTGCATAATGTATTTTGGATGGTGGTTTGTTTAGAACATTTAACTACTTAATAGCTTTAACTTTTCTAAATGAGCTCAGAAAAAGGTTTTATTTATTTGTCATTGTTAATGTTAACATACTGGACCATAAAGGTTCTGCAAAATAGAAGAGTGTAGCCTATTGAGTTATGTTTTAGCCTTATTATTATTATTATTATTATTATTATTATTAGAATATTAATGCACATAAAACATTCCAGTGTTGTAGTACTGGAGTCCTGATTTTTAGGACTCGAGCATTTACTGCATTCGGACTCAGAAGTGGAAGACAAGGACTCGGACTTGTTAACTGATGAAGAAGTAATATTTTTTGGCGGTCAAATTTTCAATTTTGCAATCAGTGCATCATTTATATTAATATGTCAGCTCTTTGACTGTTTCAGAGTGGAGCACTGGCGTCCATCTTGGAACTCGACTCAGACTCGAGATTTAGTGACATATTAAGACCATTTCAGACATCCTCTGCCTCTGATCCTCATAACAGAATCCTCATAACAGAATCCTCCTGTTAACTTTAGTTCCTCCCAAACTGATAATCTTGTTGATAGTGCTGCAGGCTCATTACGAATAACACTCGACTCCATCGCCCCCTTAAAAAGGAAGATAATAAAACATAAGAGGTTAGCTCCATGGTTTAACTCCCAAACCTGCAAATTAAAGCAAACATCACGAAAATATGAAAGGATTTGGCGTTCCACCAAAGTAGAAGAGTCTCGCTTAGTCTGGCAAGATAGTGTTAAAACATATAGGAAGGCCCTCTGTAATGCCAGAGCCGCCTATTACTCAGCATTAATAGAAGAGAATAAAAACTGCCCTAGGTTCCTTTTCAGCACTTTGGCTGACAAAGAGTCATAACTCTACTGATCCATGTATTCCTATAGCTCTCAGTAGTAACGACTTTATGAGCTTCTTTAATGATAAAATTCTAACTATTAGAGACAAAATTAACCACCTCCTGCCCTCAACAGGCACCATTCTCTCCCCAAACACAGGAACCTTAGAAACAGCTGTAAATCCTGACATATATTTGGACTGTTTTTCTCCAGTAGACTTGTCTGAACTAACTTCAATGATTTGTTCAGCTAAACCATCAACCTGTCTCTTAGATCCCATCCCAACTAGGCTGCTTAAGGAAGCCTTACCCTTAGTGAGCACTTCTTTACTAGATATGATCAATCTGTCTTTAGTAACAGGCTATGTACCACAGTCCTTTAAAGTAGCTGTAATTAAACCTCTTCTTAAGAAGCCTACTCTTGATTCAGGTGTTTTAGCCAATTATAGACCTATATCTAACCTTCCATTTCTATCCAAGATCCTTGAGAAAGCAGTCTCTAATCAGTTATGTGACTTTCTACATAACAATAGTTTATTTGAGGATTTTCAGTCAGGATTTAGAGGCATCATAGCACAGAGACAGCACTGGTGAAAGTCACAAATGACCTCCTAACTGCATCGGACAAAGGATTTGTCTCTATACTTGTCCTGTTAGATCTTAGTGCTGCATTCGACACAACTGACCATCAAATCCTTTTGCAGAGACTGGAACATTTAATTGGCATTAAAGGAACTGCATTTATCTGGTTTAAGTCCTATTTATCAGACCGATTTCAGTTTGTACATGTTAATGATGAATCCTCCATGAAGGCAAAAGTTAGACACGGAGTTCCACAAGGTTCTGTACTTGGACCAATTCTATTCACCTTGTATATGCTTCCTTTAGGTAATATTATTAGGAAACACTCCATAAATTTTCATTGTTATGCAGATGACACCCAATTATATTTATCAATGAAGCCTGATGAACCCAATCAGTTAAACAAACTCCAAACATGCCTTAACGACATAAAGACCTGGATGACCTGCAATTTTCTACTATTAAACTCAGATAAAACTGAAGTTATTGTGTTTGGCCCTAAACACCTTAGAAACACATTATCTAATGATAAAGCTACTCTGGATGGCATTACCCTGGCCTCCAGCACCACCGTAAGGAATCTGGGAGTTATCTTTGATCAGGATATGTCCTTTAACTCCCACATAAATCAAATCTCAAGGACTGCCTTTTTTCACTTACGTAATATCACAAAAATCACATCCTGTCCCTAAAAGATGCAGAAAAACTAGTTCACGCATTTGTTACTTCTAGGCTGGATTATTGCAATTCCTTATTATCAGGCTGCCCTAACAAGTCTCTAAAGACTCTCCAGCTGGTCCAGAATGCAGCTGCACGTGTTCTGACTAAAACTAGAAAAAGAGATCACATTTCTCCCATTTTAGCTTCACTACATTGGCTTCCTGTAAAATCTAGAATAGAATTTAAAATCCTTCTCCTAACTTACAAAGCCCTTAATGGTCAGACACCATCATATCTTGAAGAGCTCATAGTACCGTATTATCCCACTAGAACACTGCGCTCCCAGTATGCAGCTTACTGGTGGTTCCTACAGTCTTTAAAAGTAGAATGGGAGGCAGAGCCTTCAGCTATCAGGCTCCTCTTCTATGGAACCATCTACCGGATTCAGTCCGGGGTGCAGACACCCTCTCTATGTTTAAGAGTAGGCTTCAAACTTTCCTTTTTGATAAAGCTTATAGTTAGGGCCGACCAGGCTCGCCTTGGATCAGCCCTTAGTTATGCTGCTATAGGCCTAGACTACTGGGGGACTTCCCATGATGCACTGAGCTCCTCTCTCCTCCTCTCCATCTGTATGCATTCATGTAACATCAATGCATGTCACTAACTTTGCTTCTTCCCCGGAGTTTTTTGTGCTTTCTCATTTCACAGGAAACCCTGGGTTCTGGACCGAACCTTCGCGGTCCTTCACAGTCCTGATGGCATCCTTCCCTGGCTGTTGCTGTGTCATTGTCATTGTTGTTATGATTGTTGCTCTCCTGTCCCCCCCCCCCCCCCCCCCCCCCCCTCCACTTTCCTCTTTCTTTCTCTCTCTCAACCCAACCGGTCAAAGCAGATGGCCGTCCACCAAGAGCCGGGTTCTGCTTGAGGTTTCTACCCGTTAAAGGGGAGTTTTTCCTTACCGCTGTCGCCAAGTGCTGCTCATGGGGGAATTGTTGGGTCTCTGTAAATTAAAGATTCTTGACCTGCTCTATGTGAAAAGTGCCTTGAGATGACTTTTGTTGTGATTTGGCGCTATATAAATAAAAATTGATTGATTGATTGATCGATAACAGACTCCTCCTGATAACAGACACCTGATAACAGACTCCTCCTGATAACAGACACCTCCTGATAACAGACTCCTGATAACAGACACCTGATAAGACTCCTGATAACAGACACCTGATAACAGACTCCTGATAACAGACACCTGATAACAGACACCTGATAACAGACTCCTGATAACAGACACCTGATAACAGACTCCTCCTGATAACAGACACCTCCTGATAACAGACTCCTGATAACAGACACCTGATAACAGACACCTGATAACAGACTCCTGATAACAGACACCTGATAACAGACTCCTGATAACAGACACCTGATAACAGACTCCTCCTGATAACAGACACCTCCTGATAACAGACTCCTGATAACAGACACCTGATAACAGACTCCTGATAACAGACTCCTGATAACAGACTCCTCCTGATAACAAACTCCTCCTGATAACAGACTCCTGATAACAGACTCCTCCTGATAACAGACTCCTCCTGATAACAGACTCCTCATAACAGACTCCTGATAACAGACTCCTTCTGATAACAGACACCTCCTGATAACAGACTCCTGATAACAGACACCTGATAACAGACTCCTCCTGATAACAAACTCCTCCTGATAACAGACTCCTGATAACAGACTCCTCCTGATAACAGACTCCTCATAACAGACTCCTGATAACAGACTCCTGATAACAGACACCTGATAACAGACTCCTCCTGATAACAGACACCTCCTGATAACAGACTCCTGATAACAGACACCTGAAAGCAGACACCTGATAACAGACACCTGATAACAGACTCCTCCTGATAACAGACTCCTCCTGATAACAGACTCCTGATAACAGACACCTGATAACAGACTCCTGATAACAGACTCCTCCTGATAACAGACTCCTGATAACAGACTCCTCCTGATAACAGACACCTCCTGATAACAGACACCTGATAACAGACTCCTGATAACAGACTCCTGATAACAGACTCCTCCTGATAACAGACTCCTGATAACAGACTCCTCCTGATAACAGACTCCTGATAACAGACACCTGATAACAGACTCCTGATAACAGACACCTGATAACAGACTCCTCCTGATAACAGACACCTGATAACAGACTCCTGATAACAGACACCTGATAACAGACTCCTCCTGATAACAGACACCTGATAACAGACTCCTGATAACAGACACCTGATAACAGACTCCTGATAACAGACTCCTCCTGATAACAGACACCTGATAACAGACTCCTGATAACAGACACCTCCTGATAACAGACACCTGATAACAGACTCCTCCTGATAACAGACACCTCCTGATAACAGACTCCTGATAACAGACTCCTCCTGATAACAGACTCCTCCTGATAACAGACTCCTCATAACAGACTCCTGATAACAGACTCCTCCTGATAACAGACACCTCCTGATAACAGACTCCTGATAACAGACACCTGATAACAGACTCCTCCTGATAACAGACACCTCCTGATAACAGACTCCTGATAACAGACACCTGATAACAGACTCCTGATAACAGACACCTGATAACAGACTCCTGATAACAGACACCTGATAACAGACTCCTGATAACAGACACCTGATAACAGACACCTGATAACAGACTCCTGATAACAGACTCCTGATAACAGACACCTGATAACAGACTCCTGATAACAGACTCCTGATAACAGACTCCTGATAACAGACTCCTGATAACAGACTCCTGATAACAGACTCCTGATAACAGACACCTGATAACAGACTCCTGATAACAGACTCCTCCTGATAACAGACTCCTCCTGATAACAGACTCCTCCTGATAACAGACTCCTCATAACAGACTCCTGATAACAGACTCCTGATAACAGACACCTGATAACAGACTCCTCCTGATAACAGACACCTCCTGATAACAGACTCCTGATAACAGACTCCTGATAACAGACACCTGATAGCAGACACCTGATAACAGACACCTGATAACAGACTCCTCCTGATAACAGACTCCTCCTGATAACAGACTCCTGGTAACAGACACCTGATAACAGACTCCTGATAACAGACTCCTCCTGATAACAGACTCCTGATAACAGACTCCTCCTGATAACAGACTCCTGATAACAGACTCCTCCTGATAACAGACTCCTGATAACAGACTCCTCCTGATAACAGACACCTCCTGATAACAGACACCTGATAACAGACTCCTGATAACAGACTCCTGATAACAGACTCCTCCTGATAACAGACTCCTGATAACAGACTCCTCCTGATAACAGACTCCTGATAACAGACACCTGATAACAGACTCCTCCTGATAACAGACACCTGATAACAGACTCCTGATAACAGACTCCTGATAACAGACACCTGATAACAGACTCCTCCTGATAACAGACACCTGATAACAGACTCCTGATAACAGACACCTGATAACAGACTCCTGATAACAGACACCTCCTGATAACAGACACCTGATAACAGACTCCTCCTGATAACAGACACCTCCTGATAACAGACTCCTGATAACAGACTCCTCCTGATAACAGACTCCTCCTGATAACAGACTCCTCATAACAGACTCCTGATAACAGACTCCTGATAACAGACTCCTCCTGATAACAGACACCTGATAACAGACTCCTGATAACAGACACCTGATAACAGACTCCTCCTGATAACAGACACCTCCTGATAACAGACTCCTGATAACAGACACCTGATAACAGACTCCTGATAACAGACACCTGATAACAGACTCCTGATAACAGACTCCTGATAACAGACACCTGATAACAGACTCCTGATAACAGACTCCTGATAACAGACTCCTGATAACAGACTCCTGATAACAGACTCCTGATAACAGACACCTGATAACAGACACCTCCTGATAACAGACTCCTGATAACTCCTCGTCAGGAATTCTCCTTTACGTATTTGATGTTTTTATTTTGGAACTTTATTTTTATTGGTGTTTTTGGGTTGATGAATTCGAGAGTTCTGCATCTGTATTGTATGTATCAATACTGTATTACTGCAGTACTCCAGTAATACAGTTACTGCAGTGATCCTGCAGTAATACAGTTACTGCAGTGATCCTGCAGTAATACAGTTACTGCAGTGATCCTGCAGTAATACAGTTACTGCAGTACTCCAGTAATACAGTTACTGCAGTACTCCAGTAATACAGTTACTGCAGTGATCCTGCAGTAATACAGTTACTGCAGTACTCCAGTAATACAGTTACTGCAGTGATCCTGCAGTAATACAGTTACTGCAGTGATCCTGCAGTAATACAGTTACTGCAGTACTCCAGTAATACAGTTACTGCAGTGATCCTGCAGTAATACAGTTACTGCAGTACTCCAGTAATACAGTTACTGCAGTGATCCTGCAGTAATACAGTTACTGCAGTACTCCAGTAATACAGTTACTGCAGTGATCCTCCAGTAATACAGTTACTGCAGTGATCCTGCAGTAATACAGTTACTGCAGTACTCCAGTAATACAGTTACTGCAGTACTCCAGTAATACAGTTACTGCAGTGATCCTGCAGTAATACAGTTACTGCAGTACTCCAGTAATACAGTTACTGCAGTGATCCTCCAGTAATACAGTTACTGCAGTACTCCAGTAATACAGTTACTGCAGTGATCCTGCAGTAAACGATAATAACAGAGGTGTCAGCAGTTCCTCAGTTGAACACAGAATGATTACCGAGTTTAACTTTGTTCTGTTAATATTCAACATTTCAACACAGAAACTGTGTCACTCAAACACACACACACATGCTCAGTTGTCAGGAACACGTGTAAAACACTAATCAGTGATTAAAGGCTCAGTTCACACAAAACAGACTGACAGAAACACAACATCCTGTTTATTGTGTTATTACATATGTGGTCATGTGTTATGTGTTTCTCTGTGTTTTACATACATGTTGGTGTGTTTCATACACATGTTTAGTGTGTTTCTCTGTGTTTTACATACATGTTGGTGTGTTTCATACACGTGTTTAGCGTGTTTCTCTGTGTTTTACATGCATGTTGGTGTGTTTCATACACGTGTTTAGCGTGTTTCTCTGTGTTTTACATGCATGTTGATGTGTTTTATACATGTGTTTAGTGTGTTTCTGTGTTTTACATGCATGTTGGTGTGTTTCATACACGTTTTTAGTGTGTTTCTGTGTTTTACATGCATGTTGGTGTGTTTCATACACGTGTTTAGTGTGTTTCTCTGTGTTTTACATACATGTTGATGTGTTTTATACACGTGTTTAGCGTGTTTCTCTGTGTTTTACATGCATGTTGGTGTGTTTCATACATGTGTTTAGTGTGTTTCTGTGTTTTACATGCATGTTGGTGTGTTTCATACACATGTTTAGCATGTTTCTCTGTGTTTTACATGCATGTTGGTGTGTTTCATACACATGTTTAGTGTGTTTCTCTGTGTTTTACATGCATGTTGGTGTGTTTCATACACGTGTTTAGCATGTTTCTCTGTGTTTTACATGCATTTTGGTGTGTTTCATACACATGTTTAGTGTTTTTCTCTGTGTTTTACATACATGTTGATGTGTTTCATACACGTGTTTAGTGTGTTTCTGTGTTTTACATGCATGTTGGTGTGTTTCATACACGTGTTTAGCATGTTTCTCTGTGTTTTACATGCATGTTGGTGTGTTTCATACATGTGTTTAGTGTGTTTCTGTGTTTTACATGCATTTTGGTGTGTTTCATACACGTGTTTAGCATGTTTCTCTGTGTTTTACATGCATGTTGGTGTGTTTCATACACGTGTTTAGCGTGTTTCTCTGTGTTTTACATGCATGTTGGTGTGTTTCATACACGTGTTTAGCGTGTTTCTCTGTGTTTTACATGCATGTTGGTGTGTTTCATACACGTGTTTAGCGTGTTTCTCTGTGTTTTACATGCATGTTGGTGTGTTTCATACACGTGTTTAGCGTGTTTCTCTGTGTTTTACATGCATGTTGGTGTGTTTCATACACGTGTTTAGCATGTTTCTCTGTGTTTTACATGCATGTTGGTGTGTTTCATACACGTGTTTAGCATGTTTCTCTGTGTTTTACATGCATGTTGGTGTGTTTCATACACGTGTTTAGCGTGTTTTTCTCTGTCCATGTCCTTTGTGTTGTCTGATCTGAAACCTGCTGAGACGTTTGTTGACTCAAACTCAGTCGGATGAATTCCAGCGCAGAAAAACTTAAGAGCGCTCAGCGAGGAGCGAGGACAGAAAACAAACGACGAGTCACCCGACCGTCTGCTGGACAGAGCCGAGGCTGGCGGGAGAGGTCTGGAAAGGTTTGGAGGTGTTCTGGAAAGGTTTTGAAAGGTATGGAGAGTTTCTGGGAACTCTGGGGGACATAAGGAAAGGTTTGGAAAGGTTTGGAGCAGTTTGGAAAGGTGTAGAGAAACGTGTAAAGATGTGTAGAGGAGTTGTGTTTAGAGGATGTTTGGAAGTTTTTGGGAGCTCTGGGAAACGTTAGGAAAGATTTGGAGGAAACCTGGAGAAGTTTGGAAAGGATTGAAGCACTTGGGCACTTCCTGTTGCTGCTTCCCAGTGAACTGTGAGTTACAGTTTTTATTTCAGGTCAGAGGTTTATTTGTGGTTTCACCAACCAAACCAACAGATATAAAAACTATTTCATGAAAGGTCATATGAACACACTTATTTTCACCAACATTTGAACTTTCAACGTTTTTCACTGAACTCACTTTACTATCAGGACTAAAAGAAGCTGGAACCAGAAAAATGACTTTAATGATTAATAAGTTATAAAACTGATTGTTTCAGCTGCTTTCTTCTGAAAAAGCAAATGATCTGTTTACATCCATCGACATATTTTCCTATTGATCGATGGACTGGTTTATTGATCACTGAAGCTTTTCCCTCTAAAGTGAGAGAGGGATTCGACTCGCTCAACCATTAACTGAAAAACAAATGATTATAAGCCAAGAAAAGCAGAGAGAGAGAGAGGGAGAGAGAGAGAAGTCACCCATGTTACAAGGGTCTGTCGACCAGTGAACCGGACAGAAGACAACAGACAGGCAGAGGAAGACTTGACTTTTCCTTGTAAAGTCACTAAATGTTCAGTTGTCTCTTTTCTGCTGCTTATGACTTCCGTCCATCCAGTCGTCCCTCCGTAGACTGTAAGTATGTTTCCACTGATTTACGGAGAAAATCCTCTTTTAATTGTTTCTTTGTTCAGCTGCAGCCACACTAATCCTTTAAGAACTCTCACCAGACTCCATATAAATATTCACCTGTTTAGAGTTCACTGTAAAAACACTACAGTCGCTACGGGACTCGTGTCATGATATGTAAAGATTTCACTCACCAGTACAGCCAATGAAATGACTAAGGTCTGGAATAGTCTGGAGAAGGTTGGGAAAGTTTTGGAGGATGTTTTTGATAGTTTTGGAGTTTCACAGTGAGCAGCGTTGACATCTCCTCAGGAGACAGTTTGACCTTTGACCCGAAACATTCAAACACTTTTCTGGAGTTTTAAAGTAAGTACATGTTTAAAAAACAATTAATACAAAAGTAATGTTTGTTTTTGTTCTCAGGTTCATTCTGATGGAACAGAAGCTCAAAGCCCGAAGACACCTCTGATAATTATCATTATTATTATTATTATTAATAAGTTAACACTGTAACAGCTGAGTGGAGATAAAACTTATTATTATTATTTTTATTAAGTGAACCCTGTAACAACTGAGAGGAAATAAAACTTCTGATTATTATTATTATTAATAATAACACGTGAACACTAACAGCTGAGGAGGTAAAACATGAACCATCAGTATTAGGAAATACTTTTATTGATTTTAAGATTGTAAAAACGTTGAACTGAAGACGGAGAGATGGGCTTCGCTGACCTGCTGGAGGAGGTGAGTTACCTCCGCTATGTAATCTGATTACTTTGGGTGTAATTTAATTACTGATGTAACCTGATTACTGTATGTAACCTGATTACTCTAAGGTGTAATCTGATTACAGATGGACTGATTACTTAGGTAACCTGATTACTGTATGTAACCTGATTACTCTAAGGTGTAATCTGATTACAGATGGACTGATTACTTAGGTAACCTGATTACTGTATGTAACCTGATTACTCTAAGGTGTAATCTGATTACAGATAGACTGATTACTGATGTAACCTGATTACTGTATGTAACCTGATTACTCTAAGGTGTAATCTGATTACAGATGGACTGATTACTGTGTGTAATCATTATTGTGTGGTGTAATCTGATTACAGATGGACTGATTACTGTGTGTAATCATTATTGTGTGGTGTAATCTGATTACAGATGGACTGATTACTGTGTGTAATCATTATTGTGTGGTGTAATCTGATTACAGATGTGAGAATCTGTTTAATGTGTTTAATCTGATTACTGTAATATAATCTCATTAGTCTGCCCTGTAGTCAGATTCATGTCTCTAATCTGATTAGTTTTATTATGTCATGATCTGTTTACTCTGTAGCATAATCTGACTACATCATGTGTTCTGATTACTAAATCGTTATGTCATATTATCTGTACTGTATCACATAATCTGATTACAAGAGGAGAAGTCAGTTTGGGCTAAACACACTTGTCCAGGTAGACCAGGTGTGTTTAGACCAGGTGTTGGTGGACCAGGTGTAAAGCAGGTGTTATAGACCAGGTGTGGGAGGACCAGGTGTGGGAAGACCAGGTGAGATGCAGGTGTTATAGACCAGGTGTGGGTATCAGGTGAGATGCAGGTGTTATAGACCAGGTGTGGGAAGACCAGGTGAGATGCAGGTGTATGTAGACCAGGTGTGGGTAGACCAGGTGGAATGCAGGTGTTATAGACCAGGTGTGTGTAGACCAGGTGTAATGCAGGTGTTATAGACCAGGTGTGTGTAGACCAGGTGGAATGCAGGTGTTATAGACCAGGTGTGGGTAGACCAGGTATGATGCAGGTGTTATAGACCAGGTGTGTGTAGACCAGGTGTAATGCAGGTGTTATAGACCAGGTGTGTGTAGACCAGGTGGAATGCAGGTGTTATAGACCAGGTGTGTGTAGACCAGGTGGAATGCAGGTGTTATAGACCAGGTGTGTGTAGATCAGGTGTGATGCAGGTGTTATAGACCAGGTGTGTGTAGACCAGGTGGAATGCAGGTGTTATAGACCAGGTGTGTGTAGACCAGGTGTAATGCAGGTGTTATAGACCAGGTGTGTGTAGACCAGGTGGAATGCAGGTGTTATAGACCAGGTGTGTGTAGACCAGGTGGAATGCAGGTGTTATAGACCAGGTGTGGGTAGACCAGGTATGATGCAGGTGTTATAGACCAGGTGTGTGTAGATCAGGTGTGATGCAGGTGCGTAACCTGTCTCTCTCTCCTGTTACCATGGCGAGGTGGGCGGGTTTGGCAGGTACCAGTGGCTCCATGTGACCCTGATCAGTCTACCTGGTTTAATGATGGCGAGTCAAAACCTGCTGAACAACTTTGTCTCAGGAATCCCCGCCCACCACTGCAGCCTGCCGGCCAATCAGAGCCTCTACAACCTGTCGCACTACCAGGTAACCTGTCTCACCACCAGGCAACCTGTCTGTCCGATCAGATTACTAAATGAATCAGCTCATGGTTGTGATGGTTGCACGTGATTGGCTCTATCGATGAACAGGTCGTTTGGCTGGATGGATTATTCAAAATGCTAAATCTTCATTGTGTGTCTCAGCACTATCTGAAAGTAAAGAAACCCAGCATATTTTTGGAAAACGGTTAATCATTACCACATAGTCCTCCTTCATCCTCACCCAGTGACACAGTTCAAGGTTCCACCACTATCTCAGTCGGAAAAGTAATATGTGATGCATTCAATGAACATTTTATAGCATCAGGTTATTTATTAGAAACTGCTGGACTTGTCCCTGTCTCTGGTCATAATGCACATTGCTGGACAGACAATATGGGCATTCAAACCTTTTCATTGAAGACTTTAACAAATCTTGTGGGGTTGAACGCTCTTTGTTCTATTGATCCAAAAAATGTCCCCTGGGGTGGATCCTTTAGAACCACTGTTATCATTGGCAGCTCCATTTTTAGTTGAATGCTTAACCTATATTTTAATCTGATTGTGGTAACAAGAAGCATCCCTACATTTGGACAGCCTTCGTTTTATCTTTACATAAATGTTGCAGTAAACAAAGTTCACATTTGCAAATGCAGATCTCCCAGTTTGCTAGGCTGAAAGAGAGATACTGTATGAAGTTCCCTGTCAGCATTTGTACATTCAACTGCATGCATCACAATCATCTCATATTTGTCACCCTAATAGGTTTCTTTTAATTAATTCACCATCTCTCTAAGAAGTTTCTTTTAATCTTCTGAGAATTAAGAGTTAAAAGGGGAATCCTTATCTGCCTTTCCTCCTTAAGGACTTTCCCTCTCTGTCTCTCCCACAGCTCACCTTTGATGATGACTATTGGGAACATTTTTTACGCAGGAAGCAGAGAGCACAAAGTCTTACAATGTGTTTTTGACTATAAAGGCAGTATTACATAAGGGTATGAGTTTCCATTTCAACAGGGTTCCATTTTATTTACACTATTTACAATTTTTATAAATTAATTAGGTGAAAAAGTGACAAACGGCACCATTGATCTGTATGAAGATAACACTATTATCTATACAATAGTACCCTCTGTTGCCCAGGCGGTTCAAAATTTGCATATTGATTTCTGTGCGATACAGCAAACATTGATTGATCTTTAATTACTGTTAAACTCAGATAAAATAAAATGTATGCTGTTTTCTAGAAAACTGACTAACTATACCATGGAAGTGAATATTACTACTCTTAGTGGGACACCAATAGAAAGAGCATCCTCTTATAAATACCTTGGTTTGTGGATAGATGACAGGCTGTGCTTCAAAAAACATATTGATGAAATGACTAAGTCTTTAATAGAAATATACGGCATATATCACCCAGAATTATAGAGAGCAAATTGTTCAACCTTTTTATCCATTATGGACTATGGTGACTCTCCTGCTTCTACTCTTAAACCTCTTGATGCAGTCTATCATTCTGTCCTCAGGATCATAACTGGGATGCTTTAGAACCATCAGTGTGTTCTTTATGAGAAAGTTGGATGGCAGTCGCCACTTTAAGTCAGTTTCACACTGCACTCGGTCCCAACACTATTTTGCCCTTGAAAATCAACATGTTAGCACTGAGACTGGGAAACTGGCTTTTACATATTAAACTCCACACAACTGGAACAACTTGCAGAAGACAGTAAAATTAGATGAGCTAATTCCTTTGAATCATTTTAAATTTTTCTTAGCTGACAAAGGGCAGTGTGAATGTGTGTGATTTATTGAGCTTTAACTGTTATGTACATATATTGCTTTTATTGCCTTAATACAGACGGATGACATATTAAAGGAAAAACTGGTCCAGGTCTGAATGCTTGACCCCTGCAGTGAGGGGGTCTGGTGGCTCTGTTATGCTGGCATGGTTTGGATCCACTTGTCCCCTTAGAGGGAAGGGTCACTGCTAATCAATACAAAGTAGTTGTGAGTGATCAACTTTATCCTGTGATGAAACATGTCTATCCTGATGGGAGTGGTCTCTTCCAAGATGGTTTGATGAGGATTAAATGATGTGAATCATATGTTACGACCTTCACAGTCACCAGATCTCAACCCAGCTGACGTGTTAGACAGCGCTCTGCATCACCATCATCATCACAACACCACATGACGGAACATCTTTTTGAAGAATGCCCCCCAGAGCATAGCAGAGCCACCAGATCACTGTAGGGGTCAAGCATTCAGACCTGGACCAGTTTTTCCTTTAATTTGTCACCCGTCTGTATGTTTTCATAATATATGTTTTATTTGCTGCTCCTAATACTTAGAATGGGTTAAATGCAGAGATCCAATTTCCCTGTACAACTGTATGTGTGACAAATAAAGTACCTTTACCCTTACCTTTTTTTAATATATTGCTTTTATTGTTTCTTATATTTTATATATTATAATGCTTATCTGTTCATATTTGCTTTTTATATTTGCCAATTATATTTATTGTTTCTTATATTTTATATTAGTATTATAATCAGGGTGTCCTTGTAAAAGAGAGCTTGCTCTTAATGGCCTACCCTGTATAAATAGAGGTTTGAATGAATGAAGTCTCATTGATTAGCTAACTGTATATGATTGGCTTATTAATTGGCTGGATGAATATAATTGGCTGTTTCAGGTGGATGAGAAGCAGCTGCTGAAAGCTTTCATCCCTCCTGATTCTTCAGGAAATAGACTGGACCGCTGCAGGAGGTATCATTGCCTTTTTCTTTTGGTTTAATTGAGAATTACACTCTGTGGTGAGTTGTATCAATGAGTAAACGCTCACCTGTTATTCAGGTACGTGGAGCCTCAGTGGCAGCTGTTAGCTGCTAACATCTCTGCCAACGTTAGCCAGCTGCAGACTGAAGGATGTGCGGATGGATGGACGTTTGACCGCTCTGAGTTCCACGCCACCACCGTCTCAGAGGTAATGAGAAGAAATCTGCTCTCTGATATTTATGAACGCTGGCTCAGACTTCTTTGTGTGACTTTAACGTGTTTCTGGTAGTGATCAACTCACAGAATTATTACCAACTCTTTTTAGCCTCATCTAGCTCCTTTCTGTGTTGCTGAACATTGCCTCTCTGCTTCAGTCTCAGTGTTTCCAACATCGGCAGCTGTCAGCTAATTTTTTTTTAAAGGGATCCTGTAGGAGGTTGTAGTGATCCAGTAGGAGGTTGTAATGATCCAGTAGGAGGTTGTAGTGATCCTGAAGAAGGGTGTAGTGATCCTGTATGAGGTTGTAGTGATCCTGTAAAAGGTTATAGTGATCCTGTAGGTTGTAGTGATCCTGTAGGTTGTAGTGATCCTGTAGGTTGTAGTGATTCTGTAGGTTGTAGTGATCCTGTAGGTTGTAGTGATCCTGTAAAAGGTTATAGTGATCCTGTAGAAGAATGTAGTGATCCTGTAAAAGGTTATAGTGATCCTGTAGAAGAATGTAGTGATCCTGTAAAAGGTTATAGTGATCCTGTAGAAGAATGTAGTGATCCTGTAAAAGGTTATAGTGATCCTGTAGAAGAATGTAGTGATCCTGTAAAAGGTTATAGTGATCCTGTAGAAGAATGTAGTGATCCTGTAAAAGGTTGTAGTGATTCTCTAGGAGGTTGAAGTGATCCTGTACGTTGTAATGATCCTGTAGAAGGTTGTAGTGATCCTGTATGAGGTTGTAGTGATCCTGTAAAAGGTTGTATTGATCCTGTAGGTTGTAGTGATCCTGTAGGTTGTAGTGATCCTGTAGAAGAATGTAGTGATCCTGTAAAAGGTTATAGTGATCCTGTAGAAGAATGTAGTGATCCTGTAAAAGGTTATAGTGATCCTGTAGAAGAATGTAGTGATCCTGTAAAAGGTTGTAGTGATTCTCTAGGAGGTTGAAGTGATCCTCTCGGAGGTTGTAGTGATTCTGTAGAAGGTTGTAGTGATCCTGTACGTTGTAGTGATCCTGTAGAAGGTTGTAGTGATCCTGTATGAGGTTGTAGTGATCCTGTACGTTGTAGTGATCCTGTAGAAGGTTGTATTGATCCTGTAAAAGGTTTTAGTGATCCTGTAGAAGGGTGTAGTGATCCTGTAGGTTGTAGTGATTCTGTAGAAGAATGTAGTGATCCTGTAAAAGGTTATAGTGATCCTATAGAAGGGTGTAGTGATCCTGTAAAAGGTTGTAGTGATTCTCTAGGAGGTTGGAGTGATCCTCTCGGAGGTTGTAGTGATTCTGTGGAAGGTTGTAGTGATTCTGTAGAAAGTTGTAGTGATTCTATAGAAGGTTGTAGTGATCCTCTAGGAGGTTTTAGTGATTCTGTAGAAAGTTGTAGTGATTCTGTAGAAGGTTGTAGTGATCCTCTAGGAGGTTGTAGTGATTCTATAGAAGGTTGTAGTGATTCTGTAGAAGGTTGTAGTGATCCTCTAGGAGGTTGTAGTGATTCTATAGAAAGTTGTAGTGATTCTGTAGAAGGTTGTAGTGATTCTGTAGAAAGTTGTAGTGATTCTATAGAAGGTTGTAGTGATCCTCTAGGAGGTTGTAGTGATTCTGTAGAAAGTTGTAGTGATCCTGTAGAAGGTTGTAGTGATCCTGTGGGAGATTGTAGTGATCCTCTAGGAGGTTGTAGTGATTCTATAGAAGGTTGTAGTGATCCTCTAGGAGGTTGTAGTGATTCTATAGAAGGTTGTAGTGATTCTATAGAAGGTTGTAGTGATCCTCTAGGAGGTTGTAGTGATTCTATAGAAGGTTGTAGTGATTCTGTAGAAGGTTGTAGTGATTCTATAGAAAGTTGTAGTGATTCTATAGAAAGTTGTAGTGATCCTCTAGGAGGTTGTAGTGATTCTGTAGAAAGTTGTATTGATTCTGTAGAAGGTTGTAGTGATCCTCTAGGAGGTTGTAGTGATTCTGTAGAAGGTTGTAGTGATCCTCTAGGAGGTTGTAGTGATTCTATAGAAGGTTGTAGTGATTCTATAGAAGGTTGTAGTGATCCTCTAGGAGGTTGTAGTGATTCTATAGAAGGTTGTAGTGATTCTATAGAAGGTTGTAGTGATTCCGTAGAAGGTTGTAGTGATTCTATAGAAAGTTGTAGTGATTCTATAGAAGGTTGTAGTGATCCCGTAGAAGGCTGTAGTGATCCTGTGGGAGGTTGTAGTGATCCTCTAGGAGGTTATAGTGATTCTGTAGAAAGTTGTACGCTCTGTCTGTCTCTCCGTCTGATCTGTCTCCCCCTCTGTCTACATCTGTCTGGCTTTCAGTGGGACCTGGTTTGTTCTCTGCGTCCTCTGAAACAGATGATTCAGACCATTTATATGGGCGGAGTTTTAACAGGAGCCATCATCTACGGTGGGCTGTCAGACAGGTGAGACTCATCTGTTCAAATGACAAATATTCATATAAACATTAAAACTGTAAAGCTGTGAAGTTTTGGAACAGCCTCTCCGTGTTCATGTTTTAGTGACATCGTCTCTGTTCTTGTTACCTGTGTGTCGTCTAAAGTGAAATCCAGCCAATCAGAATGTGTCTCTCTGTTTCTCTCTCAGGTTTGGGAGGCGATCTGTTCTCATTTGGTCGTACCTGCAGCTGGCTGTGCTTGGCTGTAGCTCCGCGCTCTCTCCATCTTATTCTACCTACTGCATTTTCAGGTTTCTGAGTGGGATGGCGGTGTCCGGAGTCATCCTGAACGGAGTCTCACTGAGTACCTGTCTACCTATCTGTCTGTCTGTCTGTGTGTCAGTAGATGCATCTCAGTTCCCTTATTTGATCAGTCCTTGCTTGATCAGGAGGTCGAGGACTATTGTAAAACAATCCTGACTGTCGGGTTTGATTCAGTTTTCCCTGAAACATTCAAGCTAACCAATAATTTCCAGTGTTCAAAAGACACTCTGATCATATTCAGGCTTATTATTCACATTCAGAATATCAATAAATAATATAAACATATTCTGCCAGTAGAAATGGTTCCTGTGCCTCTGAGCAGGACACAGTATAAATAGTGAATGCAGGTTTTTATTCATATGCAGGTGTTTATTAAACATGTAACAAGCTGCAGAGAGGAAACAGCTGCTGGCAGTGATAACTGTGTAGCTTTATTAGTGTCAACACGGTGCACATGTACGCAGACACAAACTCCTTCAAAAGTCTCTACAGCTGTTAAAGCTGACTGACAGCTGATCAGCCGTCACGTGACCCTTCGGGGGAGAGGACGTATCATTTCTCTAAAAACATATTTCCTCATTTCCTCTCTCTTCACATGTTTGGTGGAAGGAAAAGATGCAAGTGAGGGAAAACACTGATGCAATTTAAGGGAATTGGGATGCAGCCAATGTATCCGTCTACCTGTTTGATTCTCTGAGGAACAAAATGATGACATGTTCTCAGAGGTGGACCAACCTGTCTTTTTGTCTACTTGTCTGTCCTCAGAGGTGGAGTGGATCCCGACCAAAGCCAGGACATTAGTGGGCACGCTCACCTCCTTTTTCTTCACCTTTGGTCAGATGATCCTGGCGGGGCTTGCCTATTGGTTGAGGGATTGGCGGAAGCTGCAGCTGATTGTCTGTGCCCCCCACTTCCTGTTCTTTGCCTATAGCTGGTACGTATTATTCAGTAACTGGTCAGGTGGTTCTGAACTGTCTGCTCTCTAATTGGTCACATGCTTAATGGTTCTAATCTTTCTTCTCTCCGATTGGTCAGGTGGTACTCGGAGTCGGCCCGTTGGTTGGTTCTGAAGCAAAGGTCTGAGGACGCGTTAAAGGCTCTTCATCGAGTTGCTCGAGTCAACGGGAAACCAGAGATGATTGACAAGTTGACTCTGGAGGTAACCTGCCTGCCTGCCTGTCTGTCTGTCACATGCTGTATTTAACTTTGTCTGATGTTGAGATCAGTGCCATGTGACCCGCAGGTTCTCCACTCTCACATGAATAAAGAGATTGAATTGAGTCGTTCGACGTTCACAGCGTATGACCTGCTGAGGACTCCGGGGATGAGACGCATCTCCATCTGCCTCATCGCCGTCTGGTGAGAAAACACACCTGCTGCACATTCATTCATTTATTCTGACAGGTGAAGGTCAAACCTTCAGCAGCAGGAAGTGGAGACATCTTTATATAAAAGTGTGATCTTATATACAGGCTGTGGATCCACTGAACCCCCCAGGAGCAGCGCTGGACTGTGCAGCCAGTCTGAGAAAGTGGGCAAACTGTGTAATTAATAATAATTGTAATAATAATAATAATAATAATAACTTTATTTATATTGCACCTTTCAAAAACAATGTTATAAAGTGCTTCACAATAAAAACAGAAAATAAATAACACAAGATATAAACCAGTTAAAATAATTTAAATAGTGTCAATAGTTTAATAGTGTTAAAAGAGGATTCTGAGTTTGTCTCCAGGCAGAGGTCCACAGCTGAGGGGCCTGAACAGCAAAGGCCCCTCTAGTGACAAACTCAGATCTTGGAGCAATCAGTAGGGCCCTGATGGAGGATCTCAAGCAGCAATAAGGCTCATAGGGAGTTAGCAAATATCAGATTAAGGTAGGAGCCTGACTATTCAAGCCTCTAAAACAAGCAATAACATCTTAAACTCAATTCTAAAACTCACAGGTTACCAGTGAAGGGCAGCAAGGATTGGTGTAATGTGGTCACTTCTCTTAGTACATGTTAAAAGCCTGGCAGCAGCGTTTTGTACCAACTGCAGCCTTTGGATGTTATGGCTGCTGATGCCAGAATAAAGTGCATTGCAATAGTTAAGTCTGGAGGAGATAAAAGCATGGATGACCTTTTGTAAGTCTGCAGAGGAAAGGAATGACCTGATCTTGGTTAACTGTCTCAGTTAATCATTTCTGATTTGGAGTAATTCAATTGCAGGAAATTTTTGGACATCCAATTATTAATTTCAGCAAGGCAGGACATTGATGGTACCAGGCTTTAAAGGGACATACAACTGGGTGTCATCCGTGTAGCAATGAAAATGATAACATGTCTACATATGATTTGCCTCAGGGGTAACATGTATACAGTGAATAAGAGGGGACCCAAAATAGATCCCACAAACAGGTACAGTGTAATGACTGAACTTTAACGCTGTTAGAGAACATCTGGACCTGCAGAATTAAACTTACAACAGCTCAAACATGAGAAAAAAGTACAATGCATTATGTTTATATAAGAACACAGAAGGAAGATGAAAGAAAACGTGTATATATATCTTTCAGGAGCTGTCCTTACCATAATTACACTACTTTAGGCGCAACAAAATTCAGACGGCGCTGTTATCGCAGTCAGGATTTTGAGAATCTTGTTAATTTAGAAAAACAGGGATTTTTTTTCCTCAAGTGACTGCATTACACTGTCGTAGCCTGGACATGAAACACAGTGTGGACAGAGGGATGCATGTTAAGGAGAGCTGGTCAGTTTTGGCCTCACACACTGATGGCAGCAAGCTACCACGCATCAGGAGCCATCTGGGGTTCGGTATCCTGCCCCAGGACACTTTGACATACAGACTGGAGGAGCCGGGAATCGAACCACCAACCTTCTGATTAGCGGATGACCCGCTCTACGTCCTGGGCCACAGCCGCTCCGTAACATTTGGAAAGTCTAAAAGAGCCACGCCATTAAATCATTTATCCCCGTTCAAGTTAGCGGAGAGCCAACTGGAAGTCAACCAGCTTGGCCAGCAGAAGTCTCTGCTGAGCATGCTCTATGGACCCCAGCGCCATGGAGCATGCTCAGTATGCATGTAGTGAGCATCATCCAGGTTATCTCTTCACAGCGGGAAGCCAATTTCTTTACCTTCATTTGCCACTGAGCAACTTTAAATGAACTGCGCCATATTTGAGTCTGTATCCAGTTCTTATAAAACATCCATGGGTCCACCTGACTGAAGAGGCTGCAGGTCCACAAAGTCTGGCTGGATGTGTGACATCACCTGTCTACCTGTCCACATGTTTACCACCTGTATTTCTTTTGCAGGTTCTCCACCAGCTTTGCGTACTACGGCCTGGCGATGGACCTGCAGAAGTTTGGGGTTAGCTCACAACGATTAGCATCAATGCTACATGTTAGCTTACAGCTGTCTAACTGCCCACTTGTCTACTTGTCCGACTGTCCCAGGTGAGTATTTACCTGATGCAGATCATCTTTGGAGCTGTTGATTTTCCTGCCAAACTTCTGGCTCTGGGCATGCTCAGTTACCTAGGGAGGAGAGTGTCTCAGGCGGCCTGCCTCTTCCTATCGGCCCTCATCATCTTCGCTAACATCTTCGTCCCTGCAGGTAACACACACTGACCCATAAATGTCCTCACTGTCAAAAACTGTCCTCACTGAAACCCTCGCCCCCCCCCCTCAGACATGCAGACCATCAGGACCACATTGGCGTGTCTCGGTAAAGGTTTCACCTCAGCATCCTTCACCACAGTCTACCTGTACACCGGAGAGCTCTACCCCACTATCATCAGGTGAGACTCACCTGGTTCTAATCCAACAACCTTTGTCTTTAGTTTGTTGTTGTTGACATTTTGATTTTCAGTATTTTGGGGATTTTCTCAGACAGCAAACGTTACAGCTAATCAGCACCTTTAACCTTTGACCCCTCGTACCTGTGTGTTGTGTCTTCAGGCAGACAGGAATGGGCCTCGTGTCCACCATGGCCCGAATCGGCAGCATGGCGGCCCCCGCGGTCCTCATCCTGGACGAGGTGACATCACTGCTTCTCCCATCAAGCAACCGAAATAACTCACTGTTAATACTCTTTATTACTGTTATACTCTTTATTATTGTTATACTCTTTATTACTGTTATACTCTTTATTGTTATACTCTTTATTACTGTTATACTCTTTATTACTGTTATACTCTTTATTGTTATACTCTTTATTATTGTTATACTCTTTATATAATTCATATCATCCAGCAAAAAGCAGCTGCTTTGTTCCTGGAAAGTTAGTAAAGTTGTAGAGATGCATGTGAAGTGATCTCCAGTCGCAGTTCTCATTATTTTAATACGTCTGTTCTGATGCACAGTTCTGTACAGCAGCAGGTAAACATTCATATGAACGGTGATATGAGTCCATCAGTGTTTAAGACCAGAACCACCAGGGGTCGCTCTATACCTACAACAGCCAACAGGTCAAATGTATCTCACTCTGTCATTTTAGGCCTCTTCTTCACAAAGGAATGTCTAAACTCATTAAATTAATTTGTTTAATCATCAGCAGTGTTTTTATAATCTATGTATCTTTAAGAATACTTTGAATCACTTTGAATGGCTGTCAGTATGAATCAGTCTAAAATGCTGCTTAAAATGGGCATTAGAAGAAAACATTTGCATATACGGATGGTGTGATATTATAAAACCACATAATAAGATAATAATGTTATTTAAATGACCAAAGTAGCCTAAATACCCAAAAAAAAATAATGAGCCATAATAGTTACAATGAACAACCATCACACTTGATTTAATGTCGCAACAAAATCCACATGACAAAGTCAAGCGCACAATTTCACCTGATCAGTTATTAATTTCAGTATTTCAACGATGTGTGAAGAAGAAAGAGGTAACCATTAAAGCTGAAAACAGAGGAAGCAAACGGGCAAATTAGGCTAAAAAGTCTGAAAACAATAAATGGTAACATGCAAAACAAATATGAATGAATAATCAATTATGACTTAATCACACACTAATGAACGCTGTTGCCTAGCAACTAATAGTTTAAACATAAACCACACGAAAACAGATGCATTTCATATCGGAGTAAATTTTCCCCTGTGGCTCTTATAGTCATAAATGTTTTTAATCTGGATTTAGCTTCACTGTTTTTAACAATAGTGGGCGATACACGACATTATTTTAGGAAAAGTCAAATACTGGGGGTCAAATATTTAATTAAAACTTATTAATGTACGATTGAAAAACTGCCACAGGTAAATTTTACCTTTGGAGGTTCAACTGTTAAACCAGTTTAAAGCAGTTTATACGGTGACATGAGTCCATCTGTGTTGCTCTAAACACTAAACAAATGCTTTGATCCCATTTCCACTCATGGTTTAAACACCAGAACAGATACACGCTGAACAATCATGGACACAACAATATGTTTTTATAGTATCGATGAGCTGGTAGGATATATAACATGACATCATCAGCATAAAGAATCATAAATATTTGTGTTCCTGCAAACATCTGTCTATTTGACTAATGATGGACTCCATTTCCCAGGTATTCCCTGCTCTGCCCAGCGTAGTGTACGGGGGGGCGGCTGTGCTCGCCGGAGGCTTTGCCTGCTTCCTGCCGGAGACGCTAAATGTGCCGCTGCCTGACACCATCGAGGACGTGGAGGAGAAATGGTGAGCAAACCAGTTAGCTTCATTAGCAGCATTAGTTCCACAGTGATGCTAATGCTAACAAGCATTACATACCTGATCAATAACTATTATCTGTCTGTCTGAAGGTCTGGGAGAAGCCCCGCCCACCTACAAAAGGAGAGCGTGGCCTTGAAAGAGGGCGTGGCTTCTGAAGATGACCAGGTGGTCTTAAAGGAAGGCGTGGCTTTAAAAGAGCTCAAGGAAGCAGAAGGGACCGGCCTCAATGCCCTCTGACCAATCAGATGACGCCACTTCAGACAGTTAGAGCCAATGACGTGCTGGACTGAAACTTGACCAATCAGATGGTCAGAATCATTAATTTACTAAAAAAAAGAGTAAATGAGAATCAGATGAACCTGAAGTATCACAGATTTGAGTAAAATCATCTGTTCCAGCAGAGAAAACTCATTTTACTGACGATTTATAACATGAGTCTAAATCAATAAACTCAGATGATTATCAATTGACTTATTAGATATAAATGAAAGTGCAGCAGCTGACAGACTAAGAGGTAGAAATATAACATGTTACAGTCCGAAAGGTGTACAAACATATTAGAATGACTGTCATTAATAATGATGAATGAATAATCAATAACGGGGGTAAAAACTAATAAACATATGATTAATATCAGATTGTGTTTGTGTTGATTTGATGCTTTTTATAGTGCGACACATCTAAACGGACATGAGCTGCATTAATCAGCTGATCATATAAACACACTGTTCATCATCAGATTACAAAGTCACAATGTTTTTATAAAGAACATTTTTATTGAACACATATACCTGTTCTTTAAATTTAAAATGATGCCCGTCGGTATGTATGAGACTGCACTTTATAATAAACTCAATATTAACATGACAATAATATATATATATGTATATATATATATATATATATATATATATACATATATATATATATATATATATATATATATATATATATATAAGCATATATATATATTGTAGCGTCCGCCAGGACGTGTTCAAATAACAGGCAACTGATCGGCACTGTACCGTTTATTTAGCTGAACAGGATGGGTTACTGTTGGCCGTAACCACGCCAAAAAAACAACAACAATAATGTAACTCGAACTCACAGAACTGAAGCTGCTGTCACTCGCGCCTCTCGCTCTCTCACTCACTCTCCTCCTCGCGCACGCGCACACACACACACACACTCACATCCCTGCCCTTCCCCTACTCACGCCCTCTTAACATGTGGCTACCAACAAACGCTTAACAGTACAAGAACATTAACAGGGTCGCTACAATATATATATATATATATATATATATGCTTAGATATATATATATATATATATATATATATATATATATATATCTAAGCAGCGAAGCTTCGCTGATGGAACCTTATTGTTCTATTGGCAGATGTGTTGTAAATTCCACCTTCTATTCAGGAACGACTCTCATTGACCTCAAGGTGGCGCCGTAATAATGATCTCGAACACGACGGCCTGGAGTCAGAGGTCATCCTGATCTTCTGCTCTACAAATCTCACATTTTGCAATTTTTTCTCAATTTTCTCAAAATCTATTTTTCAACATCAGGACTTGCTGGACCGGTTGTCCCAGAACCGGGTCAGGATCATCTACAGACTTCACTGATCTTAAGTTGTTAAAGACGTTTCGATACATCAATCTGTTTCAATTATACGAGCCAATCAATCGATCATTAAAATAGCAACAAACGTAGTCATGTGACACACGTCTTCACTGACGGTCGTAAACTACATGATCTGTTTCTGAAAGTAGATTTATAGACGTCAACAGAGCGTCAGCGTTTAGTGATGAAACGCAGTCTGCTCGGACCCAGTCGACGCTGCTCGGACCCCGTCGGCGCTGTTCGGACCCAGTCGGCGCTGCTCGGACCCAGTCGACGCTGCTCGGACCCCGTCGACGCTGCTCCGACCCAGTCGACGCTGCTCGGACCCAGTCGACGCTGCTCGGACCCAGTCGACGCTGCTCGGACCCCGTCCATGCTGCTTGGACCCAGTCGACGCTGCTCGGACCCTGTCGACGCTGCTCCGACCCCGTCGATGCTGCTCCGACCCCGTCCGTGCTGCTCGGACCCCGTCGACGCTGCTCCGACCCCGTCGATGCTGCTCGCAGCTTTATTTTATATTTGTTTCTTTTCTGAGTTTTTCGTTTGTAGCTTTGAGCGGAGGCTATTTTACAAGGTACCAAAGACAAACAAAGATCCTGATAAGAGGAGTGAACAACACCAGATTATATTGTTTGACCCCTGACCCTGAGACCACAACAGGATCCGGTTTTAGACCCAAACTGTAGAACAAAACTCACAGTTGAGATTCAGCATTTCTGAGGTTTATTGTGAACAGCTGACACATAAACATAAAACCATGAAACAGCAGCTGAGGTTTGTCCTCTGCAGGACACCGTAGCTCAACTTCTCTTTATTTACTGAATCAACAAGAAATCACTAAAACACTTTTTACAACATAAACGACGTTCAAACCGAAGACTGAAAACATACAAACGACTCATTCATATAATAAACAGTTCAAACAACTCATTCATATAATAAACAGTTCAAACAACTCATTCATATAATAAACACTTCTATATATTCACAGGACACAGAGTATATATACACCCGTCTGTCTCTCAGCCACCCGTCTGTCTCTCCGCCACCCGTCTGTCTCTGCGCCACCCGTCTGTCTCTCCGCCACCCGTCTCTCTCTCCGCTACCCGTCTGTCTCTCCGCCACCTGTTTGTCTCTCAGCCACCCGTCTCTCTCTCCGCCACCCGTCTGTCTCTGCGCCACCCGTCTGTCTCTCAGCCACCCGTCTCTCTCTCCGCCACCCGTCTGTCTCTCCGCCACCCGTCTGTCTCTCCGCCACCCGTCTCTCTCTCTCCGCCACCCGTCTGTCTCTCCGCCACCCGTCTGTCTCTCCGCCACCCGTCTCTCTCCGCCACCCGTCTGTCTCTCTCCGCCACCCGTCTCTCTCTCTCCGCCACCCGTCTGTCTCTCCGCCACCCGTCTCTCTCTCCGCCACCCGTCTGTCTCTCCGCCACCCGTCTCTCTCAGCCACCCGTCTGTCTCTCCGCCACCCGTCTCTCTCTCTCCGCCACCCGTCTCTCTCTCAGTGGAAGACTGTCTGTCTCCAGCGTTTGTCGGGGGTGAAGGGCCACAGACAGTCAGTGATGGCGGAGGTGAAAGGTCGTGGCGAGACGCTCAGGTTCAGCAGCTCCAGGCGGGAACAGTTTAACTGACTGTTGATTGGACGAAGAGCCGCGGCTGCCGGCTGCTCGGTGAGCTGCAGACAGACAGGAGGCGATCAATAACCTGATCCATAAGTTCATCAATAACATCACCATAATAATCATCAATAACATCATCAACACAGTTTAATCACTGATATCTGCTGCTAACAGGTATCAATCAATATACTGATTGATCCATACTGACAGGTATCAGTCAATATATTGATTGATCCCTACTGACAGGTATCAATCAATATACTGATTGATCCATACTGACAGGTATCAATCAATATACTGATTGATCCATACTGACAGGTATCAGTCAATATATTGATTTATCCATACTGACAGGTATCAGTCAATATACTGATTGATCAATACTGGCTGGTATCAGTCAATATATTGATTGATCCATACTGACAGGTATCAGTCAATATATAGATAGGTGTATTAATTGATCCATGCTGATAGATGTATTAATTGATCCATGCTGATAGATGTATTAATTGATCCATGCTGATAGGTGTATTAATTGAGCCATGCTGATAGGTGTATTAATTGATCCATGCTGATAGGTGTATTAATTGAGCCATGCTGATAGGTGTATTAATTGAGCCATGCTGATAGGTGTATTAATTGAGCCATGCTGATAAGTATATTAATTGATCCATGCTGATAGGTATATTAATTGAGCCATGCTGATAGGTATATTAATTGAGCCATGCTGATAGGTGTATTAATTGATCCATGCTGATAGGTGTATTAATTGAGCCATCCTGATAGGTGTATTAATTGAGCCATGCTGATAGGTGTATTAATTGAGCCATGCTGATAGATGTATTAATTGAGCCATGCTGATAGGTGTATTAATTGAGCCATGCTGATAGGTGTATTAATTGATCCATGCTGATAGGTGTATTAATTGAGCCATGCTGATAGGTATATTAATTGATCCATGCTGAGAGGTGTATTAATTGAGCCATGCTGATAGGTGTATTAATTGAGCCATGCTGATAGGTGTATTAATTGAGCCATGCTGATAGGTGTATTAATTGAGCCATGCTGATAGGTGTATTAATTGATCCATGCTGAGAGGTGTATTAATTGAGCCATGCTGATAGGTGTATTAATTGAGCCATGCTGAGAGGTGTATTAATTGATCCATGCTGATAGGTGTATTAATTGAGCCATGCTGATAGGTGTATTAATTGAGCCATGCTGATAGGTGTATTAATTGATCCATGCTGATAGGTGTATTAATTGAGCCATTCTGATAGGTGTATTAATTGATCCATGCTGATAGGTGTATTAATTGATCCATGCCGAGAGGTGTATTAATTGAGCCATGCCGATAGATGTATTAAATGATCCATGCTGATAGGTGTATTAATTGAGCCATGCTGATAGGTGTATTAATTGAGCCATGCTGATAGGTGTATTAATTGATCCATGCTGATAGGTGTATTAATTGAGCCATGCTGATAGGTGTATTAATTGAGCCATGCTGATAGGTGTATTAATTGATCCATGCTGATAGGTGTATTAATTGAGCCATGCTGATAGGTATATTGATTGAGCCCTATTGATGTGTACGTACAGGTATGAGGTGGTTGGACGGCAGGTTGAAGGCCTGAGCAATGGCGACGGCCGTCTCATATTTAGTCATCTGCTCTTTACCCGAGAAATGGAAGATTCCTCTGATGGATGGGTCCTGAGGAGAGACAGGCAGACGGACAGGGAGTGAGACTAGTACCTGTCTCCCTCTCTCGAATGGACAGACAGTCAGACAGACTGGTAGGTACCTGTCTCCCTCTCTCGGACAGCTTCCTGCAGACGGTGGCGACGTCTCGGGCGTCGGTGGGGAATCTCTGCTGGCAGTGATCCAGCGTACAGCTTTCTGTTGCCTCCTGAACTTTGAGCCACAGCGACGTCACGGCGCTCTCTGACACCGACTCCACTTCCCCGAACAGCACCGGAACCCGCAGCACCACCGCACCTGGGCACAGGAAACACACACACCAGACAGACAGGTATGTAGACAGGTGAGACAGACAGGTATGTAAACAGGTGAGACAGACAGGTATGTAAACGGGTGAGACAGACAGGTATGTAGACGGGTGAGACAGACAGGTATGTAGACAGGTGAGACAGACAGGTATGTAAACAGGTGAGACAGACAGGTATGTAAACAGGTGAGACAGACAGGTATGTAAACGGGTGAGACAGACAGGTATGTAGACAGGTGAGACAGACAGGTATGTAGACAGGTGAGACAGACAGGTATGTAAACGGGTGAGACAGACAGGTATGTAGACAGGTGAGACAGACAGGTATGTAGACAGGTGAGACAGACAGGTATGTAGACAGGTGAGACAGACAGGTATGTAAACAGGTGAGACAGACAGGTATGTAGACAGGTGAGACAGACAGGTATGTAGACAGGTGAGACAGATACCTGGACAGTGTCGGAGTGTCTCTCTCTCTCCCTCCAGCTTGCTGCGTCCGTACAGGTTCAGAGGATTCGGAGTGTCGTCTTCTCCGTACGGAGGATTCCTGCCATCAAACACGTAGTCGGTGCTGATGTAGAGGAAGAACGCTCCGCACACGGCTGCAACATACAACACACATGTAGAGGAAGAACGCTCCGCACACGGCTGCAACATACAACACACACTTTACACACTAATCAGCATTAACGAGGTCCCTCCAGGATGAAAGCCGTGTCCTCGGTGCACAACGTTGTATGTGCAGGTTGTTTTGAAAGTTTCTCAGTCAACAATTTTTACAGATTGAGGTGAGTGAAGGTCAAGGGTCAGAGGTCACCTACCTGCTTCCTTGGCGAGCGTGCTCGTGGCGTGCACATTGAGATTGACAGCTGCCTCAGTGTGTCTCTCCACCACATCTGGACGTCTCTCTGCTGCACAGTGGACGATCACATCAGGCTGCCAAAGACAGATATCACCTTTAACATCACTGTACTGATTGTAGTCCTGTACTGACCGACTGTAGTCCTGTACCGACCGCCTATAGTCCTGTACCGACCGCCTGTAGTTCTGTACTGACTGTCTGTAGTCCTGTACCGACCGACTGTAGTTCTGTACTGACTGTCTGTAGTCCTGTACCACCGACTGTAGTCCTGTACCGACCGACTGTAGCCCTGTATCAACTGTCTGTAGTCCTGTACCAACCAACTGTAGTCCTGTACTGACCTTCGGTAGTCCTAGACCGACTGTCTGTAGTCCTGTTTCGACTGTCTATGTTCCTGTACCTACTGTCTGTGGTCCAATACCGACCGTCTGTGGTCTAGTGTCGACTGTCTGTAGTCCTGTACTGACCATCTGTAGTCCTGCATCGACTGTCTGTGGTCCAGTACCGACCATTTGTAGTCCTGTACCAACTGTCTGTAGTTCTGTATCTACTGTCTGTGGTCTTGTACCTACTGTCTGTGGTCCTGTACCGACCGTCTGTAGTCCTGTATCTACTGTCTGTAGTCCTGTGCCGACTGTCTGTAGTCCTGTGCCAACCGTCTGTAGTCCTGTATCGACCGTCTGTGGTCCAGTACTGACCGTCTGTGGTCCAGTACCGTCCATCTGTGGTCCTGTACCGACCATCTGTAGTTCTGTATCAACCGTCTGTGGTCTTGTACCTACTGTCTGTGGTCCAGTACCAACCGTCTGTGGTCCAGTACCGACCATCTGTGGTCCAGTACCGACCGTCTGTGGTCCAGTACTGTCTGTAGTCCAGTACCGTCTGTAGTCCTGTACCGTCTGTAGTCCTGTACCACCTGCAGTCCTGTACTGCCTGCAAGCCTGTACCATCTGTAGTCCTGTACCAACTGCCTGTGGTCCAGTACTGACCGATTGAAGTCCTGTACCGTCTGTAGCCCTGTACCACCTGTAGTCCTGTATCGACCGTCTGTGGTCCAGTACCGACCGTCTGTAGTCCTGTACCGACCGTCTGTAGTCCTGAACCTACTGTCTGTGGTCCAGTACTGACCGATTGTAGTCCTGTACCGTCTGTAGCCCTGTACCGCCTGTAGTCCTGTATCAACTGCCTGTGGTCCAGTACTGACCGATTGTAGTCCTGTACCGTCTGTAGCCCTGTACCGCCTGTAGTCCTGTACCGACCGTCTGTAGTCCTGTACCGACCCTCTGTAGTCCTGTACCGACCCTCTGTAGTCCTGTACCTTGTATTCGTGCAGCAATCCTCTGATGGCATCCTCATCTGTGAGGTCACAGCGGAGGAGGCGGGGCCTTGCCCTCCTGTATCCCGTCCCAATAACGAACCAGCCGTTGTTCTCGAACTCTCTGCACACGGCCCGACCCAGGAGACCCGTTGCCCCAGTAACCAGGACCCTGAGAGTCGGGACCAGCACCTCCTCCTGAAATAAACATACAGAGGTCAAAGTTCAAAGATTCACAACTAACCAACAGGAAAGATGTGTCTCAGAAACTATTATCACATGATCAATGATCAATGATCAATGATCGGTCCTGAGTCGTTTCTCAATCAGTGTTCTTGTCTGTACTTGTGAAACGTCATCAGTCGCAGCCCAAGTACTGTTCCAATTCAAAGTCCACATCTAGCCAAGTCCAGTCCAAACACCCGGATGTGTTCTTGCTCCGCCTGTTTTATCAGAGATGCATCAGCAGCTGACAGCCAAGTATCCCAGCATGCATTTCACACCAACAGGCAGCGATGTTGGAGATTTTGAGGCTAAAAGCTTTTGTAATTATCGTTGTAGGATTATTAATATGTGACTTTATTAATTTTTAATGTTTTCAGGAGAGAAAGTAACATGTAGATTCCAACATGTGGCCAGTTTATCCCAGTAACTCCAGTCTGTAAACCTGCTGGGATGTGTTGGGAGATGTTTGGACCAGCCGCTCATCTCAGCTGCTAGCAGCCCGACTCCTGAGATGATCGGCCGGTCAACATGTGGTCATCCCGGGGAGAACATGATCCATGAACTGATCTGCAGCTCTTTGCTGATTCACCGCTGGCTCTAATGTCTCCGCAGCATTTAGATATATGATATAATTCCTTCTGGAAGATAAATGTTGGTCTCACACATGAAATCTAACAATTGTAGCTGCAACATTAGTTTGTCTGAATGTAAAGTGAAGCTTCATGTTTTTACTGGACAGAACAGCAGCGCTGCCTCTGGAGCTCCACATGTACACATATCACCACATTTACACACATATACATGGATTCAAATGAACAGATTCATTTCATTTATTTTATTAAGCTACATAACAGTTTAGATTTTTATTATAGCTACATTACAGACTGAATAACATCATTTACTGCATCTCTCTGTCAGTCAGGTTTTTGTTTTGTGAGATAAAAAGTGTTAGTGGAGCTTTGAGTTGAGATTATTTTGTCACAGTACAGTCAGGTAGGTGTGTTGAAGCTGAGCTGCTGCTGTTCCAGCTGCAGAATGATCTGCTGCGTCCTCTCGTCCCAGAGTTTGTATTCCCGGGTCGAACTTCCAAGGTCTAAACTTGGCATACCTGGTATTGACAAGCGCCTCTGGTTACTGATCAGTTGTTGCATCATAATCTTGTGATGTAACTGTACAGATCAATACTGAGCACGCTCAGTAATAAATATGTTAACTGTTCTGTAGTAACTAATGTTGATCCGTAACTGCTGGATGTGGAAATAAACTGTTTGCTAACAAGTTCAACATATCAGCTGGAAGCTGATGATGCGTCAGAGTTGTGATGGTCACTAAACATCCGATGATGCAGCATTAAACCATTTGAAACTGGTTTTTAAACCATCATCCCCACATTGAACCACCAAAACAGCAGAAGACAGGACAGAACACAGACAGCGCCGACCAGGACACAGGGACCAGCAAACCGGAGACAAGAAAGGAGAGGTCCACCAAGACCACCAAACCAGCACCCACAGAACCCCGGACACGGAACAACTGGAGAGTCCACAGAGTGCCGCCAAGGAACTCCTGAATTTCTTCCCCCACATCACCCCAGACCCCCCAGACCCCCACCCAACCCCGACTACCACTGCCATGCCTACCCTACCCTACCATGGACCCCCACCCCCTCCCAGGAGTGCCACCGTGGACACAGCAGGGCCACCACAAACATGGAAAGACCTCCACTCAGCACCACCATCACAGCTGCACAGACCGCAGCTACATGGAGCTCCAGACTGCAGTCACATGACCTCATCAGACACACGCTCACCCTCATCTGCACTCGCCGTAGCGGCCAGGAGCCCTGCTGAACACACACTAGTGCACGTACACACACGCACACATTACTATTGTTGTAAACTGTTCATCAATACTGTTATATGAATATTAATACTGTCTGTATAAACGATTCTTGGGATGTAATCCACAGTTTAAAGGACGCGTTTAAACTTTGAATGAAAACAACAACAAATTCAATATCTAACATCGCAGTGTGAAACAATATGAATCTTTTCTAACCAGCCGATGGAACGTTCGAGGGTTGCATCATCAGCTTTTGGGCTACAAAGTAATAACTCTGAGATTATTGATGACGTCGTCATTTCCCTCAGTCTGTACATCGTCAATGGTCGGTTCAGAGGGGACTCCTTTGGCCGTTACACCAACGGCTCTTCTCTTGGCAGTAGCACAGTAGATTATGCAGTAACAGATTTAGACTGTTTACGCTTATTAGAACTGGAAAAATACTGTCAAACCTGGACCCTGACAGTCAACCAGCCCAAAACCAGAGTGCTCATTTTTCAGAAAAGGTCCAGACTAGAGAGAAACACCAGTTTCACAAGCGGAAACAACCCTGTCGAACATACAAATCACCATCGCTGTGAATGAACCAAAAGACAAAGCAAAAAGGGCTTTCTATGCCATCAAGAGATCAATAAACACTGAAAGACAGATTAGAACTTGGTTCAAAATATTCAAATCAATCATTGAACCCGTTGCTTTATATAGCAGCGAGGTGTGGGGAACGCAAACTCAACAAGACTGGACAAACTGGGACAAACATCCAACTGAAATCCTACATACAGAGTTCTGCAAAAGTGTCCTCCAGGTGCTGAATCAGGCCAATATCCTCTACTGTTAAACACTCAAAAACCAGCCCTAAAACGAGTCCCCTCTGCCTACTGGTCCTGAAGCTGAACGAACCATCAACCACTCAGGTCTTTACACCAGGACCACCTCAGCTTCAGGACACACGCACCCAGAAAATCAGACCAAACCAAATTATGATGAAAGAAAAAGAAAAATACAGAAATTATTGGACAGAATTAACAAAATGGAAACATATGTAACCCTGAACAGAGAGAACACCGAGGAAACCTACCGGACCACAGCGTCTACGTACAGACTGACTGAACACAACCTGGCAGTAGAAGAAGACACAGACAGACCTGCTGCCCAGAGAGGAGACGTTGTGTTCTTACTGTGACCAGAGAGCTGCACTTCTTAACTCACTGCAACCAACATCAAAGTAAAAATAATAAACATATTCCCAGAGTTCCTCTATGTAAGTGACTGGGAGAGACTTCCAGTCCTGCTGGGAGAGAGGGGGGACTGCTGTAGACTGGCAGCAAGATCTGTAGCAGCTGCCATGATAGATGTAAATATGCTTTAGCAATGTTGTATGAAGCCAATGAAGAGAGACAGAGTTTCTTTATCTCCAGCTGCAAATCTAACAGTGAAAGAGAAAATGTGTCAACGTGCAGCTGATTAGGCAATTGATTGTGTAACTGATTAGGCAATTGATTGTGTAACTGATTAGGCAATTGATTGTGTAACTGATTAGGCAGTTGGTAATTTGGTAATTTGGTTCTCTTCAGTTTCCTACAGCATAATTTTAAACATATATCTGATGTTATCTAGTCTACTGATAAAACAGCCACTGTCACTGATCTGAATGTTAATTTATTAACAAATAAAGCTCAAACAATAAGTAGGGACAGATTCATCCTGCTGGTCTGGAGGACTGAGCCCTTCAGCCGGTCCGTCTCCTTCACATCCTTCATATAGTTTCATCAGCAGGTTTGTTCTGCTGCTGAGAAGAACGCCGCTCTAGTTTTTGCTTCTTGTCGTGACACATTATTGTCTTTCCAACACTATTCTGGTCTGTTTATGTCGTCCGTGCAGGCGAACTATGCAGAATTATTGCAGCCTGGTCAGAGTTAACGTTGACTAGAAGCTGCTGAACCTCGATGTCAGTCGATGTTCATTCAAGTCGGACTTTTTCAAATAAGCTCAGCTTTCATTAGCTGCACTGCAAACCTCTCAGCACAGGCAGTACATAATAATAACAATAATAATAATAATAATAATAATAATAAAGGCACTGTCTGTTTGATCACAGCAGGGCAGGCAGTAAATAACAATCAAAATAATAATAATAATAACAATAATCATAATAATAACAACAGTAATAACAACAGTAATAACAACAGTAATAATAACAGTAATAATAGCAGTAATAATAACAGTATCTGGGGATCAGAGAGGAAACACTTTTCATCTTGTACATAATCCCGGAAAAGCTCCGGTATTTTCACAGCCGTGTTGCAGGTCTGCAGGTGAGAGTTTACCTGAACCAGCTGCACGCGGCCCGGACTGAAGTTAATCCTCAGTTCTGCGCGGCTCATGTCTCCTCTCTCTAATCAGGTATTTCTGATATTTATTATTGATAGATATCGATCCGTCAGCGCGGCTCCGACTGTCTGATGCGCACTTTGTTTCTCTGCTTCCGCCTTCACAGTGATCAGCTGTCTGCCGTAAAGCAGCTGTCTGCCGTAAAACAGCTGTTGCGGTGATGCTAGCTGTTAGCATGCAGGCTAGCACACACACACTTCAGAGGAAACAATAACAACAATAATGGGAAATAACTCCACAGAGACCCGGTTTGACGGATCAAACTGAGACTTTACCTCCAACCCGAACCCAGGCATCTGATCCCAGAACCGCACAGAACCGCACAGACCCGTCTAGACCCTTCTCCACAGTCCCGCACAGACCAGCACAGACCTCCGGTGCAGTAGAGCGACAGGAAGTACGTCACTCCTCCTCCTCCTGTTGTTTAATGGCGGTTGTCAAACAGCTTTCTGGTGCGTTAGCGCCACCGTCTGGACTGGACCGGACTGTGGACTAGAACATCAGAGTCAGGGTTAGGGGGACTAACCCCTGACCCTGACCCACAGGGTTAATCCTCTCGTTAAGTCCTGTATTTAACAGCAACCTGAACTCCTCTGCAACGTTTCTCTAATAAATAATGTAAAACAGCTGATGTGATTCTAGTCTCTCTTACTGACATCTAACACAGTATAAAAATACATGTTGCACAATGTTCACATCTGCTTATTCATGATGTTTATAGTAGTGACCAAACCTCCTTCATATAATGTCCTCCTCTTTTCTACTTCTATCGCTTCCTCTCATTTCTCCTACTTTTCTTTGAATGCCCTTATTTCCTCTCTCCTGCTCTTCCTGCCATTTCTATTATACTTTTAACCTCAGCCTTGCTATATTTTATGATCATACTTAATTCTCTTTTTCTTGTTGATCCTCTTGCATGTTTATCTGCCAGCTCATTTCCATCCACATCTACATGTGCAGGAATCCACGAGTTAATTTCTATTCCTGCTCCCTTAATTCTGAATATTATTTGTCTCGTCTTACATCTGACTGCATGTATCAACACTCACCAGTTTACTAAATCAGAGACATTTTTAACGATGTAAGTCTATGGAAACAGTCTTTTTAGGGCCAATAGTGTCACGTGATCGACGCAGAAGTTGTAATTACACAGTTTGTCCACTGTGTCAGATTAACTTCAGACCCCTACACTGTTCCTGAGGGTTTAGCTGCCACCAGACTGTAAAACAATACGGACGTATTCACCGTGACGTCACTCATGAGTTTAGCGATTTGACCGTCGCCATGGTTTTTGTAGCTGGAAGTGACCATATTTGGATGACAGGGTGGAGCTGACCTTAGCACTAACTGCTAGCTCGGTTAGCACGGTGCATTTACAATCTATGGTTAACAGTGATAATACTAATGCTAATTTCTGCTAGCGAAAAACAGACCTGAAACCATTAAACCAGAATGTACTTACCAGAAAAACCGAACATCGAGTCCTCAGAGGATCTTTCAGTTCAAACAAACATGAACAAGACTTTTTTAGGACCAAAATGTTACAATTAACTTTCATGAAATAGCGACAGCGATACTCTGAATCTAGTGGTTATGTCATGGTTACGTTATGGAATCAACGTTGTCGCCGTGGTAACAACTTCTCAATCTCAATGTAGCCCCGCCCTAAAGCATACGCTACTTTATCATCTATTTTACTCTGAATAGGACCATAATTTACAAAATGAACATCATGATGAAGCCTTGAAACTAGTGATTGAGACCATATATCCCAGTCCCCCCCAGCCCCGGTCCCCCAGTTATACCCCAGTCCCCCCCAGCCCCGGTCCCCCAGTTATATCCCAGTCCCCCCCAGCCCCAGTCCCCCAGTTATATCCCAGTAGCCCCCAGCCCCGGTCCCCCAGTTATATCCCAGTAGCCCTCAGCCCCGGTCCCCCAGTTATATCCCAGTAGCCCCCAGCCCCGGTCCCCCAGTTATATCCCAGTAGCCCCCAGCCCCGGTCCCCCAGTTATATCCCAGTAGCCCTCAGCCCCAGTCCCCCAGTTATATCCCAGTCCCCCCCAGCCCCGGTCCCCCAGTTATATCCCAGTAGCCCCCAGCCCCAGTCCCCCAGTTATACCCCAGTCCCCCTCAGCCCCGGTCCCCCAGTTATACCCCAGTCCCCCCCAGCCCCGGTCCCCCAGTTATATCCCAGTAGCCCCCAGCCCCGGTCCCCCAGTTATACCCCAGTCCCCCCCAGCCCCGGTCCCCCAGTTATACCCCAGTCGCCGCCAGCCCCGGTCCCCCAGTTATACCCCAGTCCCCCCCAGCCCCGGTCCCCCAGTTATACCCCAGTCGCCCCCAGCCCCGGTCCCCCAGTTATATCCCAGTAGCCCTCAGCCCCAGTCCCCCAGTTATATCCCAGTAGCCCCCAGCCCTGGTCCCCCAGTTATATCCCAGTAGCCCCCAGCCCCGGTCCCCCAGTTATACCCCAGTCGCCCCCAGCCCCAGTCCCCCAGTTATACCCCAGTGCCCCCCAGCCCCGGTCCCCCAGTTATACCCCAGTCCCCCCCAGCCCCGGTCCCCCAGTTATATCCCAGTAGCCCCCAGCCCCGGTCCCCCAGTTATATCCCAGTCCCCCCCAGCCCCGGTCCCCCAGTTATACCCGTCCCCCCCCAGCCCCAGTCCCCCAGTTATACCCCAGTAGCCCCCAGCCCCGATCCCCCAGTTATATCCCAGTAGCCCCCAGCCCCGATCCCCCAGTTATATCCCAGTAGCCCCCAGCCCCGGTCCCCCAGTTATACCCCAGTCCCCCCCAGCCCCGGTCCCCCAGTTATACCCCAGTGCCCCCCAGCCCCGGTCCCCCAGTTATATCCCAGTAGCCCCCAGCCCCAGTCCCCCAGTTATACCCCAGTCCCCCTCAGCCCCGGTCCCCCAGTTATACCCCAGTCCCCCCCAGCCCCGGTCCCCCAGTTATATCCCAGTAGCCCTCAGCCCCGGTCCCCCAGTTATACCCGTCCCCCCCCAGCCCCAGTCCCCCAGTTATACCCCAGTAGCCCCCAGCCCCGATCCCCCAGTTATATCCCAGTAGCCCCCAGCCCCGATCCCCCAGTTATATCCCAGTAGCCCCCAGCCCCGGTCCCCCAGTTATACCCCAGTCCCCCTCAGCCCCAGTCCCCC
>NC_089529.1:32157573-32177573 GCF_963924715.1 Thunnus thynnus
ACATCCAAAATCAGTGAAATACATGGGGTCAGATAAAAGTCATACTAACAATATATTTAGTAGATTTGATGGTGCGGCTCCAGGGAATTATAGTTTGAAAAAGAATATTAGTGTTTTTCCAAGAATTGGAAGTTATAAATACTCGTTGGAGAGAACAATGAGGAGTTTAAGGAGATGGTAAACACATCTGTGAGATCAGATTTTAAACATCTAATCTAAAATCTGAGTTGTTGACTCCACTCACATGACAGTTGAGGTCAAAAAGCTCTTTTGTTGCTGAATTATAAGCCTTCAAACATGCACCGAGGTCAAGGTTCAGAGGTCAGTATTTCACAGCAGGAGCCATGTAGAAGCTTCATACTGACATATGTTACTCTCCAGGTCGAGACCTTTCCAACCATGTGTTTGGTTTAACTCTACCACAAAGTTTTAATTTTCTCATTTCATTGACACAAAGCCTCCCAGACCTGGTTCCAGAGACAACTTTGAAGGACCGAAATATAAAATTAAGATTTTTGTTTGTTTGTTTGTTCTTTTTTAGTGTAAATAGTGACCAAACTGAGTGACGTTCAGAGATTATAATCCTGCTGACAGTCTAGTGCATTACTGCAGGTTTGGGTTGGAGTTAGAGCAGGTTACTATTCACACAACCTGCAGATGTTTTCTACCTTTATGATTCTTGGTTTTTATGTCAACATGACAAACAGCAGCTCATTCAATCAGAATCTGTTTATTAGCAAATGCAAACATACAGAGAATGAGTCTTGGTGTTTGCTCCCAAAAACACAACACAGAATAAAAACAGATAAAAGTCAGGTAATAATAATAATAATACTAATGAAATAAACAAAGTGGTATTAAAGTTAAATTGAAATGAAATAGTGATAGTTGCTCCATGGTTTAACTCCCAAACCCGCAAATTAAAGCAAACATCATGAAAACTGGAAAGGATTTGGCGTTCCACCAAACTAGAAGAATCTCGCTTAGTCTGGCAGGACAGTCATAAAACATAGAAGTCCTGATGGATATCTCATGACATTACTGACTTTGACATAACTTTTAGAGTGGTGGTAAAGACCACTCTCAGCATTGGCTCTGTGTTGATAACGTCTGGCCTAGACAAGATTAAAGACCTTGGAAAGACATTGAACTTGGACTGTTAAGGGTTAAGGGTCAGATAACGATGTGATCGTCCACACTGATGAACGATAACATTCTGTAAACGGCGGCGCCGAGCAGCTGATTCACAGCCGGCTGGAGATTCAATGTGTTGCTCAGAGGTATTTTGGGACATTAGTTGCTGTGATGTTCCAGTTTTTAATGACAAAACTGCAACGACTGACGGTAACAGACGAGTAGCTTTTATTACACTGTGGCAGGACACACAGTATGAGCTCACATCTGAATCCTGAAAGGGGCGCTAACGTCATTTTTTAATATTATAATGGAGAACAAAGTTCCAGCATCATTGTATAATAAAGAGAGACAAACCTAAAGAAATCACCTCTGGCTGTCTACAGTGTGTCAGTCTGTGGTGAGAAAGGAGCAAAACTGTATTAAAATAAATAAATGTTAATATATAAAGTCATCAGTCAGTTTCCAGAATTAAGATGATCTGCAGGTTTTGAAGTTTTACTGGAAATTTCAGGCTAGATGGAGATTTTATCGTGCTGTATGGTTTATGGGATGGATTTTGATTGGCTGTCAATGTTTCTATCGTTCATCAAATCGCTCTGAACGTGAATCCCAGTAATATCATTCGCCACTGTTGTTGTGGTTATAGTTGTGGTGTGTACTCCATCTTCCACTAAAACTATATATTTATACTTATAGTCTTGGTGTAGACGGCCCTTTAGCCTTGATCATTTGTACGTGAATCTCCTCCTAAATGAAATATACACACACATCTACCGTATATCTATATATAAATATATGTGATAGTGAAACTTTCTGTCACAACATGTAGAACTAATAAGAAACACTCAGCTTGTGTTGTTGTTTACTGCAGAACTGTCAACAGCTGATGTTCATACAATCAAACAATCTGTTTTCAATGTTTGTCTCCAGAAACTCGGACGAACAACTGGAACCAAAATACTGTGATCGAAGAGAAACTATGAGCAGCAGGCAGGATGGAGCAGGACGAGGGCGGGAGTTCTTCCTCAGTGCTCACCGCTGCCCTGAAGTCGACCTGCTGCCGCATCACATCACTGAGACACAAAACCCTCCGCCTTGTTCAGTAGTTCCTGCTGTGATAAACTCTGAGCTCACCTGTACAGGTCAGTCTGAGGCCGATTACCTGGACGTCTCCTCCTGCCGTCACTCCGAGGATGAGGAGAAGGAGGAGGAAGAAGAGGAGAGCATCAGCGACTGGTCGGAGGAGGATCTCTCTCTCCACTTCTCTCCATCTGTCATCCTCCCATCAGACGACGAAGACTTTGATTTGGAGAGTGACTTCGAATGTGTTGATGTTACCATGGAGACTCAGGTGAGACAGTCTGTAGTTTTTCCTTCCATTTATTTTTTACTTTATTTTAATATGATACTGGCCACATCTTCAGCTCTGTTTCTCAGTGTTTCTTTGTAAAGTCCACTTTATTACATTAGATGTAAAGTTATGTCTACTTTATTACATTAGATGTAAAGTTATGTCCACTTTATTACATTAGATGTAAAGTTATGTCCACTTTATTGCATTAGATGTAAAGTTATGTCTACTTTATTGCATTAGATGTAAAGTTATGTCTACTTTATTACATTAGATGTAAAGTTATGTCCACTTTATTACATTAGATGTAAAGTTATGTCCACTTTATTACATTAGATGTAAAGTTATGTCCACTTTATTGCATTAGATGTAAAGTTATGTCTACTTTATTACATTAGATGTAAAGTTATGTCTACTTTATTACATTAGATGTAAAGTTATGTCCACTTTATTACATTAGATGTAAAGTTATGTCCACTTTATTACATTAGATGTAAAGTTATGTCTACTTTATTACATTAGATGTAAAGTTATGTCCACTTTATTACATTAGATGTAAAGTTATGTCTACTTTATTACATTAGATGTAAAGTTATGTCTACTTTATTACATTAGATGTAAAGTTATGTCTACTTTATTACATTAGATGTAAAGTTATGTCCACTTCATTACATTAGATGTAAAGTTATGTCTACTTAATTACATTAGATGTAAAGTTATGTCCACTTTATTACATTAGATGTAAAGTTATGTCTACTTTATTACATTAGATGTAAAGTTATGTCTACTTAATTACATTAGATGTAAAGTTATGTCTACTTTATTACATTAGATGTAAAGTTATGTCTACTTTATTGCAGTAGATGTAAAGTTATGTCTACTTTATTACATTAGATGTAAAGTTATGTCTACTTTATTACATTAGATGTAAAGTTATGTTTACTTTATTACATTAGATGTAAAGTTATGTCCACTTTATTACATTAGATGTAAAGTTATGTCCACTTTATTACATTAGATGTAAAGTTATGTTTACTTTATTACATTAGATGTAAAGTTATGTCCACTTTATTACATTAGATGTAAAGTTATGTCCACTTTATTACATTAGATGTAAAGTTATGTCCACTTTATTACATTAGATGTAAAGTTATGTCTACTTTATTACATTAGATGTAAAGTTATGTCCACTTTATTACATTAGATGTAAAGTTATGTCCACTTTATTGCATTAGATGTAAAGTTATGTCCACTTTATTACATTAGATGTAAAGTTATGTCCACTTTATTACATTAGATGTAAAGTTATGTCTACTTTATTACATTAGATGTAAAGTTATGTCCACTTTATTACATTAGATGTAAAGTTATGTCCACTTTATTACATTAGATGTAAAGTTATGTCCACTTTATTGCATTAGATGTAAAGTTATGTCTACTTTATTACATTAGATGTAAAGTTATGTCCACTTTATTACATTAGATGTAAAGTTATGTCTACTTACTACTCACCTGATCAGTTTCAACTGTCACCTGATCAGTTTCACCTGTCACCTGATCAGTTTCACCTGTCACCTGATCAATTTCAACTGTCACCTGATCAGTTTCACCTGTCACCTGATCAGTTTCAACTGTCACCTGATGAGTTTCACCTGTCACCTGATCAGTTTCAACTGTTATCTGTCCTGCAGGTCAAAGGTCAGCAGGTGGAGGGGTTAAAGATAAAGATGGTTCCCAAACGTCAGATCCAACTGAAGAAGAGAGATGCCGAGAACATTGATACAGACAAACAACAGGTACCTCCTCCACCTGTCTACCTGTCTACCAGTCCGTCTACCAGTCCGTCTACCAGTCTGTCTACCAGTCTGTCTACCTGTCTACCTGTCTACCAGTCCGTTTACCTGTCTGTCTACCAGTCTGTCTACCTGTCTGTCTACCAGTCCGTCTACCTGTCCGTTTACCTGTCCGTTTACCTGTCTGTCTACCTGTCTGTCTACCAGTCCATCTACCTGTCTGTTTACCTGTCTGTCTACCTGTCTGTCTACCAGTCCATCTACCTGTCTGTTTACCTGTCTGTCTACCTGTCTGTCTACCTGTCTGTCTACCTGTCTGTTTACCTGTCTGTCTACCTGTCTGTCTACCAGTCTATCTACCTGTCCGTTTACCTTTCTGTCTACCTGTCTGTCTACCTGTCTGTCTACCTGTCTGTTTACCTGTCTGTCTACCTGTCTGTTTACCTGTCTGTCTACCTGTCTGTTTACCTGTCTGTCTACCTGTCTGTCTACCTGTCTGTCTACCTGTCTGTTTACCTGTCTGTCTACCTGTCTACCTCTCAAGATGATACTGAAGGATGGACCTGCTGAAGGGGGAGGAGCTAACAGTGAGGTCTCAGCCAATGAGCTGCTCTGTCCCACTATCCGACACCGCCCTGATCTGTTGCTACGCCAACACAGCATGCCTGCTTCCTTCCATCCACACTCGACGACCAGCAGTAACGTCGACAGCTACAGTGTCTACAGAGGTCGGGTTGCTGCAGCCGGCCAAGGTAACTAACACCTGTACCACTTCACGTTCTCACCTGTAGTGTCCGGCTCAGTCTCTAATCCCAGCATGACATCACAGATAATCCTCTTCTTCTCCTTCAACACAAAAGCTCTCCATTGCCATTTCAAAGGCTTTCATGTTGAAGGATCAGCAGGAAGTCAAGTCTTACTAAAGTGGAAATTTAGTTTAGCATAAATACATCCTGTCCACACTTCCCATCAGTCTGTCTTCTGCTTGTTGTCTTGTTTCAAGGGTTTCATATGGGAGGAAACTCTGCACCAAGACAACGACTCCAAAAGTCCTTCTCTTTGGATGAAACTAAAACCAAGATGGCATCATGCATCATCAAGAGTGTCCTGTCCAAGAAGATGCAGGTAGAGCAGAGCACCTCCAACTCAGAGAATCACAACAACTCTACAAACTGCAACACAAAAACCTCTCATGTGCAGAATACCGTACAGAAGAACCACAAAGCTCCGGTCCTCCCCAGCCTCCAGCCTGCGGAGCAGGAGGGGGAGAGGGACGGGGGAGGAGGAGGTAAGGCTGCTGGTGTGTTTAAGGCTCCAGTTCATGTGGTGAGAGACATGAGAAGTTTAGTTAAAAACACCTACAGCCTCTCGTTCAGGAACAACAGCTCAGCTCCAACAACACAACCTGAGACCAACGACAAGCCAGCAACCTTCAAGGTGATTGGTCAGGAGAACAGTCCCCCTCCCAGCTACCAGCAGGCTGTAGGGGTTAAAGGTCACCATCAAACAAAAATTGCCTCAGTTTACAGCAGCACCTCCAGAGGATTTGTGGCCAAGGTCGCTGCATCTCTCAGCCAATCACAGGACAGGAAAGAGAGCGACAGATTCAATCGTCCAATCACACAGCACAGACGAGGCAGCGAGCCAATCATAAGCAGAAACAAAGTGGATGATGACACCTGGTCTGCCGTGTTGTTAGACCCACCCACCAAACCACCTGCTAGCAGCAGGCTATCAGAGCCCAGCCAATCAGAGAGAGCTGCAGGTGTGAGTCACAGCAAGCCTCCTCCACCCTCCTCCACCCCCAGCCTCGTTCAGGGGACCCAGCTGCCGCTCTCTGCCCAGGGACAGAGCTCCATCATGGGTGTATCCTCTCAGTCCCAGCCCATCCTCCACTCCTGCTTCCACGCCCTGCCTGCCTTCCCCGCCACCCTGCACCCTCACCTGGGGAGAGTCAGCTACGTCCAGAACCCTCTGAACTTCTCTCAGCTGCAGCTCCAGAGTGTTCCCCCACAAGGTCCCACCCTCCACCTGCTGCAGAGGTCCCAGTCTGAGGACAACAGCAGGCCAACTGGAAACACATCCTACCAACTGGAGGGATATAAAGGTCTCATCAAGTGCTGCCCCCCTCCCAGCAGCACTGCAGGCAACCAGGAGAGCAACTGCAACCCAGTGACTGTATCTGCAACACAAGAGCAGCAGCAACAACAACACCTTCAGCAGCAGCAACAACAGCAGCAGCAGTTTCTGTGTAACGTTCAGGGTTTCCTACCTGCACAGGTAGGTAGCGACTTCCTTGTTGACATTACTGGTTCTGCTGCAGCACCTGGAGCCCTGTTCAGTGGCCCCGCCCCCTCCTATCATATGATGTTAGATCCTAAAAGTGGGCGATGCTTCTATGTGGATACGCCTCCACAGCCACAGAGGAAGATGCTGCTGGATCCAGAAACCGGTCAGTACATCGAGGTCTTCCTACCTGCAGCCAGCTCCGCTCCCAACGCCGGCGTCATTGCAGTGTGCGGCGCTAATCCCGCCCCCACTGTCCTCCCGGTGATGCAGTTCCAGCCGCCGCTGGCCATGTCCTCCCTGTATGCCCCGCCCTGCCTGCCCTTCACCCTGCGCACGCCATCAGTTAACTACACTCATACTGCACCATGATGACATCACATGAAGTCACATCAGACGAACAAACAATAAACCAAACCTGAAACATCCTCCACTTTCATTCTCAATGTCTCTATAATAAGACTTTTATCATAAAAGTCTGCCCTCAGTCAATCATAGAAGAAGTTCATTGAATCTGCTGAGAGCTCAACTTGTGTAAAAACTGTTGTGACTCCGTATATTTAGTCAGTTTGATCACAGCAGCTTCTAGTGGATGTTAGAGGACCTGCAGCTCTGACGGTACACCAAGACCCAACAACATCATCAAAAGATTTTAACTGCACAAATGCACAAAAAAACTTTGGAAGGAGGAGGTGCAAGTAAGTAAGTATGTAAGTAAAATTAATATATATGTATCACCTTGTATCACCTTATCAATAGAAACACAAATAGAGGTAAAATAAGTAGCAGGTAGGTGTTGAGCTGCTTTGTCCACACATCATTAATTACAATACTTAAAGGCACAACCTCCTTTAGTTTTGATTCTAAAGTGAGGATCAACCAGCAAAGCCTGATCAGACCTCAGAGACCTGCTGCTGTGGATCTGTAATAACGCTGTCTGACTATACAACTCTAAAAGTGATCACAATCATCTTAAAGTGGATTCTGAATTTGATGAGGAGCCCAGTGTAAAGAGACCCAGTCAAAAGCTGTACGGCAGCATTCTGGACCACTAAATGTTCCCGGTGCAGACTGGAAGTCTTATTCAATGCATCAAAACAAGTTCGGTTCAGTGATATTTCACAAAGACTCATTCTGTCAGGCACGTATTGATCCACCCACTCGTATCAGCTGTAAGAGTAGTAATGATAGATGATGCTAATCTGAACCAGATACACACAGTGAAGGTTTGATCACAGCCATTAACAGATTTAAATATCAGTGTACTAAAGTCTGCCTGTTGTCACTTTCTCTTTGTTTACTGAAATGTTGTTTGCACACTAAGAAAAAATCCAATGTTCACAATGACATGAGTTCACCTTGTTTTTGCTTGTCTTTTGATTTTGTACATAGTTTTTTTTACATACAGCGCTGCTTTCCTCTCTGAACGTTTACAACCTTAAACCATAAAATCATCCAGAGCAGATAAAGAGTCAAATTTACTTTATTTTGTTTGTTTTTTGTCTTTCATAAGAGAAACTGCCAGTTTGGTCTAAGAACACAATATAATCACATCATAACATTAAATGATGAATATAATTACAGCTTTTCAAAATACAAAATATTGATACAAAATTAAGTTTAAACATTTAGCACAAACTGCACAAATATAAAAATGTGATAAATACTAAATATTGTACAATAGATTTACATTCATGTGGTCATCATTAAAATCATTTCCTGTTGATGTAACTGCTCTGCAGAGGTCTGGCGTGCCACAGGGATCTGTAATGGGTCCCAGTTTATTTTCAGTACTTGAACATTTCACCTGTCACAATAATGATGTTTCATTCTCTTGTTATGTAGATGATATATTATTATACATGACAGAAACACTATCGACTCACCATCAGCATTTTAACATTTACTGTTAGAAGGTATTGACACCTACGGCCAGATGCATAAAAACCACACATATGCCATTTCCTGCACACTGGTGATGAAATATAAGCTGAGAATCTGTCAGTGAAACATTGTTCAGGTTGACAACCAGCTGCACTGATTGTGTGATTTTTTTTTTTTTTGCATTTACACAGATTTGTAAAATGTCAATCAAAGGCACATTTATAAGCATAACACTGATTAACTGATTACAAAGAGCTGCGCAGCCGTGTGTAACGGTCACGCGTGTAATGACAACTATTCTGGCTGATGGAGAACCTGAGACGGCACTTCTTCTTCTTCTTCTTTCCTGTTAGTTTCATTGACAGCTGTACAGACCGGTGGAGCAGACAGTGAACTGATGGTGAATTGTGGGAGTGGAAATGAGGCTCGTGCACATGCGCCCAGTTCCACAATAACTGAGATTCATAAAACAGAACCATGTGTACGCGTGGCTTTATAAATCTGATGAGATGAAGAATGTGTCTGCATATTTCTGGCTTTGTGTGTTCACACAGTTTTAGTCATGAATCTACAGTTTTATGCATCTGAACCTTTGATATAATGAATGTCTTCTGTTTCAGTGTAAAACACTTCACCTCACCTCATTAATCGTATATAAATGCATAATTATTATAATCATTATATTGCTTTTAATTGTATCCATATATAACTAAAGGTTTTCAGCCTCACTTGAAGAGTTTAAATGATGAACAGAATGAAACATGTGATATTATATTAAAATGTGTTGTTGTCAGTCAGGTTTGTTTTGTACACTTTTGCACAATTTTATGACACACGAGTGTTTTAAAATGAAATTTTGTGACATTTCTAAAATGTCTCCTCTTACAGTTGACTAATAAAAATGCTGTCTTGTGATACTCCAATAAAAATAAATAAAAAGTAAGAACTTGTTTCATCACAGCTTCTTAAACTGTTTCCTGAGTAGTTTACAGCAGTCAGCCCTGTTAAACGTATAAATGTTTTTATGTTTCCATGGTAACAGAGGCAAAACCGCAAAACTACACTGAAATAATACAATCCAATAAAACAGGTGTGCAATAAATCACTCCTATGTGAAGATTATAATGAATGAATTGAATGAAGGTGTTTGATTAGACATCATTGTTAAGGTGTGACATCACAGTGAAGACCAGTCCTGATTGGCTCTTAAGGCTGAGCAGTTTGCTGACACAGTTCTTTACACCGAGCTGTCGCTGTCAGAATCACAACTTAGTGATGAATCATCAGTGAAACTTATTCCATCTCTGTCAGGACTGCGCATTTAATTTGATCAAATTCTACAGTTTGTGCATAAGAAACGATGAAACGTCCAGTTAATGCTTCAGATTATGATATGAACAGCTTCCTGCTGGCCTGATGTGGTTCTTGACCTCACAGGTTTGATTCCACGTCAGTAAACATCACAGTATGGCTTTAAAACAGCAAAGACTTTAACAGGATGTCTGACTGATGACATCACAGTCACACCTTGGTACTGGGCAGGTTGATGTCAGCAGCTTCCTTTCCCTCTACGTCCTCCCCTCCTACTCTTCCTCCCTCATCCACCTCGTCCTCCTCCACGGGTGGGGGCAGGTTGTCAGACGCCCGCCAACCCCTGAAGGAAGGGCTGATGGGAAACCGTTGCAGCCAGCGAGTCCGCCTGATCACGCCCATCCCCAGAGGAAGGTCATAGGAGGAGGAAGATGAGGATGAAGATCTCCACTCGACCAGACCCCGCTCCTGTCGGGAACCTGAGACAAACGGAGAAGAAATATCTAGTAAATACTTCTGCAGACATCATTACAACCACAACGAGAACAAACAACATCCTGATTGATCTGTTCTTACGGTGGTGAGCCTCATACGACCCTAACCCATGAGATAAAGGCAGGCCTGCATGCAGCCACAACGCCTGATAACAAAGAAAGGTGCCGAGTCAAACAAAAGGACTCCAAACAGACTTCAGTTCCCATCATGCTCTGATTAACTAACACCTGGGTTTGAAATCCGGCAGAGCCAAACTCTCGTACCGGGGTTTCCCTTTCTAGCCGTGATGTCACTGAGACCTAGCTGCTCACCAGCTAACGTAAGGAAGTAACTGTAACCAGGCCAAACAATCTCAGCCTCGCTGGACGAGTGGATATTTCTTTGTGTTCAACCGAGCATGTTACCAGATCCAAAGAAGACCGCTGTGCAACCCGGCGCTTTCACTCTTTCCTGCAGAAGAAAGGTGAAGGATAACGTCTGTGCCCTGTTTGCCTTTAACTGAGTCGACTCCTCTGTTTTCTCTGCAACGCCGCCAAGGATCAGCTGCCATGAAAACTCACAGACAGAGCGTGAGGACGGCTCCGTCAGCATCTGAGCGGAGGAACCAAGCCGGACCCGAAAGATGGACTGAAACACACCTTACTCATTTCCTTAAGTGACACAAGTAAGAGGCTTAAGTCTGGGCAGAGTTAGGATGTTAAAGTGTGGCTGACGTGCTACGGTAAGCGTATTGTGTCATTTCCGGTTGCTAACCGTGGTGACTGATGTTGTTTTTGCTCCCAGCTCAGTTAACTTTGCTGTATTTCTCACTACTGTGGATAAATACCTGCTGTATATTTAAATGTAAGTTAGTTTTGCTCAAGCACTCTTAGCTCTCTCCTTCTACTGACTTTTCTCGCTAATCCGACAGTTGTTAGTTATCTTCAGCTCAGCAGTTAGCTCATAGCTAAACTTAGCGAAACAGTTAGCGATGGCTTCTCTCTCGCCCTCTCGTTGTCCTGCTCTCTCTTGCTCGGTGTGTCAAATGTTTAGTTATTCCTCTGCCTCCTTTAGTGAAAATGGTACAAGTAATAAGTGTAGTTTATTTGAGAAACCAGCTCTGATTATTAGCAGCTCCATAGTCAGAAACGTGAAGTTATCGACAGCAGCAGCCATAGTTAAATGTATTCCTGGGACCAGAGCAGACGACACTGAATCACATTTAAACTGCTGGTTAAGAATAAACGTAAATATGGTACGATTGTTATTCACGTCGGTGGGAACGACTCCTGATTACACCAATCAGAAGTCACTAAAATCAATGCTGAGTTGGTTTGTTAATATGCAGAAACAATGTGGGACTCTGTAGTTTCCTCTGGACCGCTGCCTGATCTGACCAGTGATGTCATGTATAGTCACATGTCATCATTCAACCGCTGGCTGTCGAGGTGGCGTCCAGCAAACGATGTGGCTTCATAGATAACTGGCAGACTTTCTGGGGAAGACCTGGTGGACTCTTGAACATTAGATCTCTGTCATCTGAAGCCGTATTAATAAACGATTTAATCTCAGATCATCATATTGATTGATTGTCTTACTGAAACCTGGCTGTGTCATGAAGAACATGTCAGTCTAAATGAATCCAGTCCTCCCAGTCATATTAATACTCACATTCCTCCAGACACTGGCCAAGGAGGAGGAGTCGCAGCCTCATTATCAACTCTAGACCTGAACTTCATTATAACTCATTAGAAAGTCTTGTTCTTAGTCTCTCAGCCAACCTGGAAAACTTTACAGCCAGTTCTATGTGTACTAAGCTATAGAGCTTGTAGATCATTTAAATTCTAAAATTACAAATGTCATTGATGCCGTTGCACCCACTAAGGTGAAGGTGGTCTCTGTAAGAAAAGATGGAGAAACGCCACGCTGGTCAGAATAGAAAAAAGCAAGTGTCAAAAAGCTGCACGCAGGTGGCGAAAAATAAATCTCCAGGTTCATTATGACATCGATAAAAGCATTCTTTGCATTTTTAATTTGGAACTGACAAACGCAAGGTGGTCCTTTTTCTCCGACATCATTACCAAAAACAATAATAATGCACACGCCATGTTTGCTGCTGTCGACAGGCTAACAAACCCTTCTGTGTCAGTAGCCTCTGAACTTCGATCCATCAAGACCTGCAATGAATTTACCTTCTTCTTCACTGACTGGGGTCACTCTACCAAGACTGAACTCCTGTTGGTTATGGAATCACTGCGTTCAGTTAGAGCTGCTGGTCAGTCCTCAGCTCTATTGCTGCTGGATCTGTCAGCTGCCTTTGACACAGTTAAAATCCTCCTCTCCACACTCACTGAGTTTGGCATCTCAGGATCCGCCCTCCACTGGTTCATGTCCTACCTCTCAGGGAGATATTTTAAAGTATCTTGGAGGGGAGAAGTGTCCAAACCACACAGCTTATCCACAGGGGTTCCTCAAGGGTCAGTGCTCAGTCCCCTTCTCTTCTCATTATACACCACCTCACTTGGCGCAGTCATCCGCTCCCATGGTTTCTCATATCATTGATATGCTGACGACACCCAACTCTTCCTGTTGTTCCCACCAGAAAACAACACAGTCCCGGCTCGGATCTCATCAGCATGGATGAAAGAACGCCACCTTCAGCTTAACCTCTCTAAGACTGAGCTCCTTGTCATCCAGCCAGTCCCTCCATACAACAAAACATCAGCATCCAGCTCGAATCAACCCAACTCATGCCCACAAAGTCTGCCTGACGCTTGGGTGTCATGATTGATGACCAACTAACCTTTAAGTTTCACGTGGCCTCAGTCGCTCCGTCGTGTCGATTCTTCCTGTACAACATCAGGAAGATCAGATCCTTCCTGTCTGAGCGTGCAGCACAACTCCTGGTTCAGGCTCTCCTAATATCACGCATTGACTACTGCAACTCCTTACTGGCAGGCCTCCCTGCATGTACGTTCAAACCTCTGCAGATGATCCAGAATGCAGAGGTCCATCTGGTCTTCAGCCAGCCCAGAACAGCACCTGTCACCCTGAGTTCCCCTAAGGCTCTATTCTAGGGCTTCTTCTGTTCAACATTTACATGCTCCCACTGGCTCAGATTATGGAAAACAACAAAATATGTTACCATAATTATGCAGACGACACACAATTACATCACCAGGGGACTGTGGTCCAATACAAGCACTGAGTAAGAGCATTGAACAAATCAACGATTGGATGTGCCAGAATATTCTTCAATGAAACGAAGATAAAACTGAAGTAATTGTTGTTGGAGCTGAGTCAGTCAGCTCTCAGCTTCAATTGATAATGTTAAAAACTACACACCAAGCCAGAAATCTTGGTGTCGTCATGGACTCAGAGCTGAATTTCAACAGCTACATTAAGACAATTACAAAGTCAGCCGACTATCACCTGAAGAATATATCAAGGATTAAAAGACTTATGTCTCAGCAGGATTTGGAAAAACTTCCTGCATTTATCTTCAGTAGACTCGACTACTGTAGCGCCGTCTTCACAGGTCTCCCTAAAAACAAGGATCAGACAGCTGCAGCTGATCCAGACGCTGCTGCTCGAGTCCTCACTAAGACCAAGACAGTGGATCATATCAGTCCAGTTCCCAGATCTTTACACTGGCTTGATTTTAGAATACTGCTGTTGGTTTATAAAGCACTGAATGGTTTCAGGCCAAAATACATTTCTGATCTGCTGCAACATTATGACTCATCCAGACCTCCTAGGTGGTCTGGATCAGGTCTACTTTCTGTCCCCAGAGTCCAAACTAAACCTGGAGAAGCAGCGCTCAGTTTTTATGCTCCACATATCTGAACAAACTCCTTCTGTTTTCCTTTGATTAAATCAAATAATTATTCATTTCTTACACCGAACTGAAACTTTATTCTTGTTTTTCTTACCTCTCATTCATTTTCAGCTTATTTTTGTTTTCTACTCTCAGCTCTTTAATGACTGTTTTAATTGTATTTAAATGAACTTTTATTGTTTCTTTTTCACTTTGTCTCGATGCCTTAAATGTTTTACGCAAAACACCTTGAATTGCCTTGTTGCTGTATAAATAAACTTTGCCTTGTATCACAGTTGTAACTGAAACTACTATGAATCATTAGAACAGGAAAACACACACACACAGAGTCAGCTGTTGTTGTGGGCGGCAGTGTTGAGTGAGAGGAATATGTCTCATAGTGACAGAGGCAGAGCTCCATAAACACTGTGTGTGTGTTTGTCTGACTCTGATTCCCACATAGTCAACATTCAGTCTATCTCTTAAAAGAAGATTCAATATTGTGGAAATAATTTTCTCTCTGAGTTAAGTGCTCAGATGGATATAAATATCATGTCTGTTTGTTCAGTACAGAGCTGCAGTCAGGAGGTGGTTAACTTAGCTGAGCATAAAGACTGGAAACAGTCTAGCTCTGTCTAATGTTCAAAAATACACATACAGACACTTTTAAAGCTCACTAATTATGATCTTGATGGTTTGAGCTGTACACAATTAGAAAAGTAAAAAACACATTTCCTGTTGAAAGACAGCTGAGTGCAGTGAGTGAAACTGTTGCTAGCAAGTCTGTGTGCGTTACCTGGTATTGTGTTGTCAAGGCAGAAAGCTATAAAACCTCCAACGAACATCTCAGTGGACAGAAGAACCGTCAGGATCTGATCCAGTTCTGCAACACCTGCAAAAAAAGAACCGATCTGTCGGATCTACATTTCAGATCTATACAGAGCTGATCTACATCTATCAGATCTATACAGAGCTGATCTACATTTCAGATCTACATTTAACAGATCTATACAGAGCTGATCTACATTTAACAGATCTATACAGAGCTGATCTACATCTAACAGATCTATACAGAGCTGATCTACATTTAACAGATCTATACAGAGCTGATCTACATCTATCAGATCTATACAGAGCTGATCTACATTTAACAGATCTATACAGAGCTGATCTACATTTAACAGATCTATACAGAGCTGATCTACATTTCAGATCTACATTTAACAGATCTATACAGAGCTGATCTACATTTATCAGATCTATACAGAGCTGATCTACATCTATCAGATCTATACAGAGCTGATCTACATTTAACAGATCTATACAGAGCTGATCTACATCTAACAGATCTATACAGAGCTGATCTTCATCTATCAGATCTATACAGAGCAGATCTACATTTAACAGATCTATACAGAGCTGATCTACATCTATCAGATCTATACAGAGCTGATCTACATTTAACGGATCTATACAGAGCTGATCTACATTTAACAGATCTATACAGAGCTGATCTACATCTATCAGATCTATACAGAGCTGATCTACATTTAACGGATCTATACAGAGCTGATCTACATTTAACAGATCTATACAGAGCTGATCTACATCTATCAGATCTATACAGAGCTGATCTACATCTATCAGATCTATACAGAGCTGATCTACATCTATCAGATCTATACAGAGCTGATCTACATTTATCAGATCTATACAGAGCAGATCTACATCTATCAGATCTATACAGAGCTGATCTACATTTAACAGATCTATACAGAGCTGATCTACATCTATCAGATCTATACAGAGCTGATCTACATTTAACAGATCTATACTGATCTACGACCACACACACCTGTGCTGATGGACTTCGGGTGTGTGTCCAGGTACGAGGGCAGAGTCAGACCAAAGAACATCGAGAACCCGAGAACAAAAAGGTTTCTGGACGAATTCAAATCCACCAGCTGCAGGTTGGACAGACCGACGGCTGTGATCATACCTGAGAAACACGACACACCTGGATTATTATTACATCACACACACACACCTGATCATACCTGAGAAACACAACACACCTGGATTATTATTACATCACACACACACACCTGATCATACCTGAGAAACACGACACACCTGGATTATTATTACATCACACACACACCTGATCACACCTGAGAAACACGACACACCTGGATTATTATTACATCACACACACACACACCTGATCACACCTGAGAAACACAACACACCTGGATTATTATTACATCACACACACACACCTGATCACACCTGAGAAACACAACACCTGGATTATTATTACATCACACACACACACCTGATCATACCTGAGAAACACGACACACCTGGATTATTATTACATCACACACACACCTGATCACACCTGAGAAACACGACACACCTGGATTATTATTACATCACACACACACACACCTGATCACACCTGAGAAACACAACACACCTGGATTATTATTACATCACACACACACACCTGATCATACCTGAGAAACACGACACACCTGGATTATTATTACATCACACACACACCTGATCACACCTGAGAAACACGACACACCTGGATTATTATTACATCACACACACACACACCTGATCACACCTGAGAAACACAGCACACCTGGATTATTATTACATCACACACACACACCTGATCACACCTGAGAAACACGACACACCTGGATTATTATTACATCACACACACACACACCTGATCACACCTGAGAAACATAACACACCTGGATTATTATTACATCACACACACACACACCTGATCACACCTGAGAAACACGACACACCTGGATTATTATTACATCACACACACACACACACCTGATCACACCTGAGAAACATGACACACCTGGATTATTATTACATCACACACACACACCTGATCACACCTGAGAAACATGACACACCTGGATTATTATTACATCACACACACACACCTGATCACACCTGAGAAACACAACACACCTGGATTATTATTACATCACACACACACACCTGATCACACCTGAGAAACACAACACACCTGGATTATTATTACATCACACACACACACCTGATCACACCTGAGAAACATAACACACCTGGATTATTATTACATCACACACACACACACCTGATCATACCTGAGAAACACAACACACCTGGATTATTATTACATCACACACACACACCTGATCACACCTGAGAAACACAACACACCTGGATTATTATTACATCACACACACACACACACACCTGATCATACCTGAGAAACACAACACACCTGGATTATTATTACATCACACACATACACCTGATCATACCTGAGAAACACGACACACCTGGATTATTATTACATCACACACACACACCTGATCACACCTGGGAAACATAACACACCTGGATTATTATTACATCACACACACACACCTGATCACACCTGAGAAACATAACACACCTGGATTATTATTACATCACACACACACACACCTGATCACACCTGAGAAACATAACACACCTGGATTATTATTACATCACACACACACACCTGATCACACCTGAGAAATATAACACACCTGGATTATTATTACATCACACACACACATCTGATCACACCTGAGAAACATAACACACCTGGATTATTATTACATCACACACACACACCTGATCACACCTGAGAAACACGTTAACTGTAACTCACCAAACAGCGTGCAGAACAGCGCTCCGAGGATCGGATCTGGCAGCGAGGCGAACAAAGCCGTGAACTTTCCAACTGATCCCAACAGGAACATGATGCCTGCTCCGTACTGCACCACCCGCCTGCTGCCCACCTACACACAGGGTCAACAATTCAAACATCCACAGCCAGGTGACAGTCCAAGGTCACATGACTGATGCCTTCACTCAGGTTTAAATTTTATTTCTTTATCCTGATTCACCATATTCAGGAACATCAAGAATATCCAGCCTATTAGTTAATAAAGTTAATAAATCACCTCTAGAACCAGTTTTAGAAGTTTCTACCAAAGAGACATCAGACAGGTGGGCGTGGCCTTAGATTACCTTTGTGATGCCCAGAACGCCGATATTTGGGCTGGAGGAGGTGGAGCCGTTTCCTGTCCCTAAAAGGCCAGCGATGATGCAGCAGAAGCCCTCAGTGAAGATTCCCCTGAAAAAGACAAAACACTATCTAACACCTGTAGGGGCGGAGTCTGTCAGGTAAGATATTAACACATGTAGGGGAGGAGTCTGTCAGGTAAGATCACATTACCTGTAGGGGCGGAGTCTGACAGGTAAGATCACATTACCTGTAGGGGCGGAGTCTGACAGGTAAGATCACATTACCTGTAGGGGCGGAGTCTGACAGGTAAGATATTAACACCTGTAGGGGCGGAGTCTGTCAGGTAAGATATTAACACCTGTAGGGGCGGAGTCTGACAGGTAAGATCACATTACCTGTAGGGGCGGAGTCTGTCAGCTAAGATATTAACACCTGTAGGGGCGGAGTCTGTCAGGTAAGATCACATTACCTGTGGGGGGCGGAGTCTGACAGGTAAGATCACATTACCTGTAGGGGCGGAGTCTGACAGGTAAGATCACATTACCTGTAGGGGCGGAGTCTGTCAGGTAAGATCACATTACCTGTAGGGGCGGAGTCTGACAGGTAAGATCACATTACCTGTAGGGGCGGAGTCTGTCAGGTAAGATCACATTACCTGTAGGGGCGGAGTCTGACAGGTAAGATCACATTACCTGTAGGGGCGGAGTCTGACAGGTAAGATCACATTACCTGTAGGGGCGGAGTCTGTCAGGTAAGATCACATTACCTGTAGGGGCGGAGTCTGTCAGCTAAGATATTAACACCTGTAGGGGCGGAGTCTGTCAGGTAAGATCACATTACCTGTAGGGGCGGAGTCTGACAGGTAAGATCACATTACCTGTAGGGGCGGAGTCTGACAGGTAAGATCACATTACCTGTAGGGGCGGAGTCTGACAGGTAAGATATTAACACCTGTAGGGGCGGAGTCTGTCAGGTAAGATATTAACACCTGTAGGGGCGGAGTCTGACAGGTAAGATCACATTACCTGTAGGGGCGGAGTCTGTCAGCTAAGATATTAACACCTGTAGGGGCGGAGTCTGTCAGGTAAGATCACATTACCTGTGGGGGGCGGAGTCTGACAGGTAAGATCACATTACCTGTAGGGGCGGAGTCTGACAGGTAAGATCACATTACCTGTAGGGGCGGAGTCTGTCAGGTAAGATCACATTACCTGTAGGAGCGGAGTCTGACAGGTAAGATCACATTACCTGTAGGGGCGGAGTCTGTCAGGTAAGATCACATTACCTGTAGGGGCGGAGTCTGACAGGTAAGATCACATTACCTGTAGGGGCGGAGTCTGACAGGTAAGATCACATTACCTGTAGGGGCGGAGTCTGTCAGGTAAGATCACATTACCTGTAGGGGCGGAGTCTGTCAGCTAAGATATTAACACCTGTAGGGGCGGAGTCTGTCAGGTAAGATCACATTAACTGTAGGGGCGGAGTCTGACAGGTAAGATCACATTACCAGTGGGGGCGGAGTCTGTCAGGTAAGATAACATCTCATCCTGTTTACTTCCTGTCTCACCTGTTGATCGCATGGACCGGAGGGGGTGTGGCTCCAGACAGACGGGCACAGGCGTAATAATCACCAATTGACTCCACGATGCCTGCCAGAGTGGCACTCAGCATCCCCAACACCCCAGCAACCGTTACCACCGGCAACCCCCACTGGCCTATAAGATACCAGAGGCAGAGGAAACAGGAAGTCAGTTTTATCATAAAACTTTTTTCTGGTTGATCTTCATTCTATCATCATCATCATCATCTTCTGTGACCTCACAGTTTTAACTCGTCTGGTGTCTGTGACCTTCCACTACATAC